>NC_137947.1:1387702-1687884 GCF_963969265.1 Rhamphochromis sp. 'chilingali'
TGTAACAGTGAGAAACGCACTGTCTTGGCGAAAGAAAGCGTTTTTGTACAACTTCATAGAAATAGCTGTAACTTTTGATAGAAGACTCGGATACACATGTTTATGGCTTTATCTTATAGAACTCAAGGTCTCCGTGCTGGGCAAACAGGTTTTGCAGCTGTTTGAGCTAAGATTTCCAAGTTATTCACATAATGAAAACCTATACTTTGTTTCGGTCGAGTTCCCCATTCAAATGCATGTAACAGTGAGAAACGCACTGTCTTGGCGAAAGAAAGCGTTTTTGTACAACTTCATATAAATAGCTGTAACTTTTGATAGAAGACTCGGATACACATGTTTATGGCTTTATCTTATAGAACTCAAGGTTCCCGTGCTGGGCAAACAGGTTTTGCAGCTGTTTGAGCTAAGATTTCCAAGTTATTCACATAATGAAAACCTATACTTTGTTTCGGTCGAGTTCCCCATTCAAATGCATGTAACAGTGAGAAACGCACTGTCTTGGCGAAAGAAAGCTATTTTGTACAACTTCATATAAATAGCTGTAACTTTTGATAGAAGACTCAGACAAACATGTTTATGGCTTTATCTTATAGAACTCAAGGTCTCCGTGCTGGGAAAACAGGTTTTGCAGCTGTTTGAGCTAAGATTTCCAAGTTATTCACATAATGAAAACCTATACTTTGTTTCGGTCGAGTTCCCACTTCAAATGCATGTAACAGTGAGAAACGCACTGTCTTGGCGAAAGAAAGCTATTTTGTACAACTTCATAGAAATAGCTGTAACTTTTGATAGAAGACTCAGACAAACATGTTTATGGCCTTATATTATAGAACTCAAGGTCTCCGTGCTGGGAAAACAGGTTTTGCAGCTGTTTGAGCTAAGATTTCCAAGTTATTCACATAATGAAAACTTATACTTTGTTTCGGTCGAGTTCCCCATTCAAATGCATGTAACAGTGAGAAACGCACTGTCTTGGCGAAAGAAAGCGTTTTTGTACAACTTCATATGAATAGCTGTAACTTTTGATAGAAGACTCGGATACACATGTTTATGGCTTTATCTTATAGAACTCAAGGTCTCCGTGCTGGGCAAATAGGTTTTGCAGCTGTTTGAGCTAAGATTTCCAAGTTATTCACATAATGAAAACCTATACTTTGTTTCGGTCGAGTTCCCCATTCAAATGCATGTAACAGTGAGAAACGCACTGTCTTGGCGAAAGAAAGCGTTTTTGTACAACTTCATAGAAATAGCTGTAACTTTTTATAGAAGACTCGGATACACATGTTTATGGCTTTATCTTATAGAACTCAAGGTCTCCGTGCTGGGCAAACAGGTTTTGCAGCTGTTTGAGCTAAGATTTCCAAGTTATTCACATAATGAAAACCTATACTTTGTTTCGGTCGAGTTCCCACTTCAAATGCATGTAACAGTGAGAAACGCACTGTCTTGGCGAAAGAAAGCATTTTTGTACAACTTCATATAAATAGCTGTAACTTTTGATAGAAGACTCGGATACACATGTTTATGGCTTTATCTTATAGAACTCAAGGTTCCCGTGCTGGGCAAACAGGTTTTGCAGCTGTTTGAGCTAAGATTTCCAAGTTATTCACATGATGAAAACCTATACTTTGTTTCGGTCGAGTTCCCCATTCAAATGCATGTAACAGTGAGAAACGCACTGTCTTGGCGAAAGAAAGCTATTTTGTACAACTTCATAGAAATAGCTGTAACTTTTGATAGAAGACTCAGACAAACATGTTTATGGCCTTATATTATAGAACTCAAGGTCTCCGTGCTGGGAAAACAGGTTTTGCAGCTGTTTGAGCTAAGATTTCCAAGTTATTCACATAATGAAAACCTATACTTTGTTTCGGTCGAGTTCCCCATTCAAAATGCATGTAACAGTGAGAAACGCACTGTCTTGGCGAAAGAAAGCGTTTTTGTACAACTTCATAGAAATAGCTGTAACTTTTGATAGAAGACTCGGATACACATGTTTATGGCTTTATCTTATAGAACTCAAGGTCTCCGTGCTGGGCAAACAGGTTTTGCAGCTGTTTGAGCTAAGATTTCCAAGTTATTCACATAATGAAAACCTATACTTTGTTTCGGTCGAGTTCCCCATTCAAATGCATGTAACAGTGAGAAACGCACTGTCTTGGCGAAAGAAAGCGTTTTTGTACAACTTCATATAAATAGCTGTAACTTTTGATAGAAGACTCAGACAAACATGTTTATGGCTTTATCTTATAGAACTCAAGGTCTACGTGCTGGGAAAACAGGTTTTGCAGCTGTTTGAGCTAAGATTTCCAAGTTATTCACATAATGAAAACCTATACTTTGTTTCGGTCGAGTTCCCCATTCAAAATGCATGTAACAGTGAGAAACGCACTGTCTTGGCGAAAGAAAACGTTTTGGTACAACTTCATAGAAATAGATGTAACTTTTGATAGAAGACTCAGACAAACATGTTTATGGCCTTATATTATAGAACTCAAGGTCTCCGTGCTGGGAAAACAGGTTTTGCAGCTGTTTGAGCTAAGATTTCCAAGTTATTCACATAATGAAAACTTATACTTTGTTTCGGTCGAGTTCCCCATTCAAATGCATGTAACAGTGAGAAACGCACTGTCTTGGCGAAAGAAAGCGTTTTTGTACAACTTCATAGAAATAGCTGTAACTTTTGATAGAAGACTCAGACAAACATGTTTATGGCCTTATATTATAGAACTCAAGGTCTCCGTGCTGGGAAAACAGGTTTTGCAGCTGTTTGAGCTAAGATTTCCAAGTTATTCACATAATGAAAACTTATACTTTGTTTCGGTCGAGTTCCCCATTCAAATGCATGTAACAGTGAGAAACGCACTGTCTTGGCGAAAGAAAGCGTTTTTGTACAACTTCATATGAATAGCTGTAACTTTTGATAGAAGACTCGGATACACATGTTTATGGCTTTATCTTATAGAACTCAAGGTTCCCGTGCTGGGAAAACAGGTTTTGCAGCTGTTTGAGCTAAGATTTCCAAGTTATTCACATAATGAAAACTTATACTTTGTTTCGGTCGAGTTCCCCATTCAAATGCATGTAACAGTGAGAAACGCACTGTCTTGGCGAAAGAAAGCGTTTTTGTACAACTTCATATGAATAGCTGTAACTTTTGATAGAAGACTCGGATACACACGTTTATGGCTTTATCTTATAGAACTCAAGGTCTCCGTGCTGGGCAAATAGGTTTTGCAGCTGTTTGAGCTAAGATTTCCAAGTTATTCACATAATGAAAACCTATACTTTGTTTCGGTCGAGTTCCCCATTCAAATGCATGTAACAGTGAGAAACGCACTGTCTTGGCGAAAGAAAGCTATTTTGTACAACTTCATAGAAATAGCTGTAACTTTTGATAGAAGACTCGGATACACATGTTTATGGCTTTATCTTATAGAACTCAAGGTCTCCGTGCTGGGCAAATAGGTTTTGCAGCTGTTTGAGCTAAGATTTCCAAGTTATTCACATAATGAAAACTTATACTTTGTTTCGGTCGAGTTCCCCATTCAAAATGCATGTAACAGTGAGAAACGCACTGTCTTGGCGAAAGAAAACGTTTTTGTACAACTTCATAGAAATAGCTGTAACTTTTGATAGAAGACTCAGACAAACATGTTTATGGCCTTATATTATAGAACTCAAGGTCTCCGTGCTGGGAAAACAGGTTTTGCAGCTGTTTGAGCTAAGATTTCCAAGTTATTCACATAATGAAAACTTATACTTTGTTTCGGTCGAGTTCCCCATTCAAATGCATGTAACAGTGAGAAACGCACTGTCTTGGCGAAAGAAAACGTTTTTGTACAACTTCATAGAAATAGCTGTAACTTTTGATAGAAGACTCAGACAAACATGTTTATGGCCTTATATTATAGAACTCAAGGTCTCCGTGCTGGGAAAACAGGTTTTGCAGCTGTTTGAGCTAAGATTTCCAAGTTATTCACATAATGAAAACCTATACTTTGTTTCGGTCGAGTTCCCCATTCAAATGCATGTAACAGTGAGAAACGCACTGTCTTGGCGAAAGAAAACGTTTTTGTACAACTTCATAGAAATAGCTGTAACTTTTGATAGAAGACTCAGACAAACATGTTTATGGCCTTATATTATAGAACTCAAGGTCTCCGTGCTGGGAAAACAGGTTTTGCAGCTGTTTGAGCTAAGATTTCCAAGTTATTCACATAATGAAAACTTATACTTTGTTTCGGTCGAGTTCCCCATTCAAATGCATGTAACAGTGAGAAACGCACTGTCTTGGCGAAAGAAAGCGTTTTTGTACAACTTCATATGAATAGCTGTAACTTTTGATAGAAGACTCAGACAAACATGTTTATGGCCCTATATTATAGAACTCAAGGTCTCCGTGCTGGGAAAACAGGTTTTGCAGCTGTTTGAGCTAAGATTTCCAAGTTATTCACATAATGAAAACTTATACTTTGTTTCGGTCGAGTTCCCCATTCAAATGCATGTAACAGTGAGAAACGCACTGTCTTGGCGAAAGAAAGCGTTTTTGTACAACTTCATAGAAATAGCTGTAACTTTTGATAGAAGACTCGGATACACATGTTTATGGCTTTATCTTATAGAACTCAAGGTCTCCGTGCTGGGCAAACAGGTTTTGCAGCTGTTTGAGCTAAGATTTCCAAGTTATTCACATAATGAAAACCTATACTTTGTTTCGGTCGAGTTCCCCATTCAAATGCATGTAACAGTGAGAAACGCACTGTCTTGGCGAAAGAAAGCGTTTTTGTACAACTTCATATAAATAGCTGTAACTTTTGATAGAAGACTCGGATACACATGTTTATGGCTTTATCTTATAGAACTCAAGGTTCCCGTGCTGGGAAAACAGGTTTTGCAGCTGTTTGAGCTAAGATTTCCAAGTTATTCACATAATGAAAACCTATACTTTGTTTCGGTCGAGTTCCCCATTCAAATGCATGTAACAGTGAGAAACGCACTGTCTTGGCGAAAGAAAGCGTTTTTGTACAACTTCATATAAATAGCTGTAACTTTTGATAGAAGACTCAGACAAACATGTTTATGGCTTTATCTTATAGAACTCAAGGTCTCCGTGCTGGGCAAACAGGTTTTGCAGCTGTTTGAGCTAAGATTTCCAAGTTATTCACATAATGAAAACCTATACTTTGTTTCGGTCGAGTTCCCCATTCAAATGCATGTAACAGTGAGAAACGCACTGTCTTGGCGAAAGAAAGCGTTTTTGTACAACTTCATATAAATAGCTGTAACTTTTGATAGAAGACTCAGACAAACATGTTTATGGCTTTATCTTATAGAACTCAAGGTCTCCGTGCTGGGAAAACAGGTTTTGCAGCTGTTTGAGCTAAGATTTCCAAGTTATTCACATAATGAAAACTTATACTTTGTTTCGGTCGAGTTCCCCATTCAAATGCATGTAACAGTGAGAAACGCACTGTCTTGGCGAAAGAAAGCATTTTTGTACAACTTCATATAAATAGCTGTAACTTTTGATAGAAGACTCGGATACACATGTTTATGGCTTTATCTTATAGAACTCAAGGTTCCCGTGCTGGGCAAACAGGTTTTGCAGCTGTTTGAGCTAAGATTTCCAAGTTATTCACATGATGAAAACCTATACTTTGTTTCGGTCGAGTTCCCCATTCAAATGCATGTAACAGTGAGAAACGCACTGTCTTGGCGAAAGAAAGCTATTTTGTACAACTTCATAGAAATAGCTGTAACTTTTGATAGAAGACTCAGACAAACATGTTTATGGCCTTATATTATAGAACTCAAGGTCTCCGTGCTGGGAAAACAGGTTTTGCAGCTGTTTGAGCTAAGATTTCCAAGTTATTCACATAATGAAAACCTATACTTTGTTTCGGTCGAGTTCCCCATTCAAAATGCATGTAACAGTGAGAAACGCACTGTCTTGGCGAAAGAAAGCGTTTTTGTACAACTTCATAGAAATAGCTGTAACTTTTGATAGAAGACTCGGATACACATGTTTATGGCTTTATCTTATAGAACTCAAGGTCTCCGTGCTGGGCAAACAGGTTTTGCAGCTGTTTGAGCTAAGATTTCCAAGTTATTCACATAATGAAAACCTATACTTTGTTTCGGTCGAGTTCCCCATTCAAATGCATGTAACAGTGAGAAACGCACTGTCTTGGCAAAAGAAAGCGTTTTTGTACAACTTCATATAAATAGCTGTAACTTTTGATAGAAGACTCAGACAAACATGTTTATGGCTTTATCTTATAGAACTCAAGGTCTACGTGCTGGGAAAACAGGTTTTGCAGCTGTTTGAGCTAAGATTTCCAAGTTATTCACATAATGAAAACCTATACTTTGTTTCGGTCGAGTTCCCCATTCAAAATGCATGTAACAGTGAGAAACGCACTGTCTTGGCGAAAGAAAACGTTTTGGTACAACTTCATAGAAATAGATGTAACTTTTGATAGAAGACTCAGACAAACATGTTTATGGCCTTATATTATAGAACTCAAGGTCTCCGTGCTGGGAAAACAGGTTTTGCAGCTGTTTGAGCTAAGATTTCCAAGTTATTCACATAATGAAAACTTATACTTTGTTTCGGTCGAGTTCCCCATTCAAATGCATGTAACAGTGAGAAACGCACTGTCTTGGCGAAAGAAAGCGTTTTTGTACAACTTCATAGAAATAGCTGTAACTTTTGATAGAAGACTCAGACAAACATGTTTATGGCCTTATATTATAGAACTCAAGGTCTCCGTGCTGGGAAAACAGGTTTTGCAGCTGTTTGAGCTAAGATTTCCAAGTTATTCACATAATGAAAACTTATACTTTGTTTCGGTCGAGTTCCCCATTCAAATGCATGTAACAGTGAGAAACGCACTGTCTTGGCGAAAGAAAGCGTTTTTGTACAACTTCATATGAATAGCTGTAACTTTTGATAGAAGACTCGGATACACATGTTTATGGCTTTATCTTATAGAACTCAAGGTTCCCGTGCTGGGAAAACAGGTTTTGCAGCTGTTTGAGCTAAGATTTCCAAGTTATTCACATAATGAAAACTTATACTTTGTTTCGGTCGAGTTCCCCATTCAAATGCATGTAACAGTGAGAAACGCACTGTCTTGGCGAAAGAAAGCGTTTTTGTACAACTTCATATGAATAGCTGTAACTTTTGATAGAAGACTCGGATACACACGTTTATGGCTTTATCTTATAGAACTCAAGGTCTCCGTGCTGGGCAAATAGGTTTTGCAGCTGTTTGAGCTAAGATTTCCAAGTTATTCACATAATGAAAACCTATACTTTGTTTCGGTCGAGTTCCCCATTCAAATGCATGTAACAGTGAGAAACGCACTGTCTTGGCGAAAGAAAGCTATTTTGTACAACTTCATAGAAATAGCTGTAACTTTTGATAGAAGACTCAGACAAACATGTTTATGGCCCTATATTATAGAACTCAAGGTCTCCGTGCTGGGAAAACAGGTTTTGCAGCTGTTTGAGCTAAGATTTCCAAGTTATTCACATAATGAAAACTTATACTTTGTTTCGGTCGAGTTCCCCATTCAAATGCATGTAACAGTGAGAAACGCACTGTCTTGGCGAAAGAAAGCGTTTTTGTACAACTTCATATAAATAGCTGTAACTTTTGATAGAAGACTCGGATACACATGTTCATGGCTTTATCTTATAGAACTCAAGGTCTCCGTGCTGGGCAAACAGGTTTTGCAGCTGTTTGAGCTAAGATTTCCAAGTTATTCACATAATGAAAACCTATACTTTGTTTCGGTCGAGTTCCCCATTCAAATGCATGTAACAGTGAGAAACGCACTGTCTTGGCGAAAGAAAGCGTTTTTGTACAACTTCATATAAATAGCTGTAACTTTTGATAGAAGACTCAGACAAAAATGTTTATGGCCTTATATTATAGAACTCAAGGTCTCCGTGCTGGGAAAACAGGTTTTGCAGCTGTTTGAGCTAAGATTTCCAAGTTATTCACATAATGAAAACTTAGACTTTGTTTCGGTCGAGTTCCCCATTCAAATGCATGTAACAGTGAGAAACGCACTGTCTTGGCGAAAGAAAGCGTTTTTGTACAACTTCATATGAATAGCTGTAACTTTTGATAGAAGACTCAGACAAACATGTTTATGGCCCTATATTATAGAACTCAAGGTCTCCGTGCTGGGAAAACAGGTTTTGCAGCTGTTTGAGCTAAGATTTCCAAGTTATTCACATAATGAAAACTTATACTTTGTTTCGGTCGAGTTCCCCATTCAAATGCATGTAACAGTGAGAAACGCACTGTCTTGGCGAAAGAAAGCGTTTTTGTACAACTTCATATAAATAGCTGTAACTTTTGATAGAAGACTCGGATACACATGTTTATGGCTTTATCTTATAGAACTCAAGGTCTCCGTGCTGGGCAAACAGGTTTTGCAGCTGTTTGAGCTAAGATTTCCAAGTTATTCACATAATGAAAACCTATACTTTGTTTCGGTCGAGTTCCCCATTCAAATGCATGTAACAGTGAGAAACGCACTGTCTTGGCGAAAGAAAGCTATTTTGTACAACTTCATAGAAATAGCTGTAACTTTTGATAGAAGACTCAGACAAACATGTTTATGGCCCTATATTATAGAACTCAAGGTCTCCGTGCTGGGAAAACAGGTTTTGCAGCTGTTTGAGCTAAGATTTCCAAGTTATTCACATAATGAAAACTTATACTTTGTTTCGGTCGAGTTCCCCATTCAAATGCATGTAACAGTGAGAAACGCACTGTCTTGGCGAAAGAAAGCGTTTTTGTACAACTTCATAGAAATAGCTGTAACTTTTGATAGAAGACTCGGATACACATGTTTATGGCTTTATCTTATAGAACTCAAGGTCTCCGTGCTGGGCAAACAGGTTTTGCAGCTGTTTGAGCTAAGATTTCCAAGTTATTCACATAATGAAAACCTATACTTTGTTTCGGTCGAGTTCCCCATTCAAATGCATGTAACAGTGAGAAACGCACTGTCTTGGCGAAAGAAAGCGTTTTTGTACAACTTCATATAAATAGCTGTAACTTTTGATAGAAGACTCGGATACACATGTTTATGGCTTTATCTTATAGAACTCAAGGTTCCCGTGCTGGGAAAACAGGTTTTGCAGCTGTTTGAGCTAAGATTTCCAAGTTATTCACATAATGAAAACCTATACTTTGTTTCGGTCGAGTTCCCCATTCAAATGCATGTAACAGTGAGAAACGCACTGTCTTGGCGAAAGAAAGCGTTTTTGTACAACTTCATATAAATAGCTGTAACTTTTGATAGAAGACTCAGACAAACATGTTTATGGCTTTATCTTATAGAACTCAAGGTCTCCGTGCTGGGCAAACAGGTTTTGCAGCTGTTTGAGCTAAGATTTCCAAGTTATTCACATAATGAAAACCTATACTTTGTTTCGGTCGAGTTCCCCATTCAAATGCATGTAACAGTGAGAAACGCACTGTCTTGGCGAAAGAAAGCGTTTTTGTACAACTTCATATAAATAGCTGTAACTTTTGATAGAAGACTCAGACAAACATGTTTATGGCTTTATCTTATAGAACTCAAGGTCTCCGTGCTGGGAAAACAGGTTTTGCAGCTGTTTGAGCTAAGATTTCCAAGTTATTCACATAATGAAAACTTATACTTTGTTTCGGTCGAGTTCCCCATTCAAATGCATGTAACAGTGAGAAACGCACTGTCTTGGCGAAAGAAAGCATTTTTGTACAACTTCATATAAATAGCTGTAACTTTTGATAGAAGACTCGGATACACATGTTTATGGCTTTATCTTATAGAACTCAAGGTTCCCGTGCTGGGCAAACAGGTTTTGCAGCTGTTTGAGCTAAGATTTCCAAGTTATTCACATGATGAAAACCTATACTTTGTTTCGGTCGAGTTCCCCATTCAAATGCATGTAACAGTGAGAAACGCACTGTCTTGGCGAAAGAAAGCTATTTTGTACAACTTCATAGAAATAGCTGTAACTTTTGATAGAAGACTCAGACAAACATGTTTATGGCCTTATATTATAGAACTCAAGGTCTCCGTGCTGGGAAAACAGGTTTTGCAGCTGTTTGAGCTAAGATTTCCAAGTTATTCACATAATGAAAACCTATACTTTGTTTCGGTCGAGTTCCCCATTCAAAATGCATGTAACAGTGAGAAACGCACTGTCTTGGCGAAAGAAAGCGTTTTTGTACAACTTCATAGAAATAGCTGTAACTTTTGATAGAAGACTCGGATACACATGTTTATGGCTTTATCTTATAGAACTCAAGGTCTCCGTGCTGGGCAAACAGGTTTTGCAGCTGTTTGAGCTAAGATTTCCAAGTTATTCACATAATGAAAACCTATACTTTGTTTCGGTCGAGTTCCCCATTCAAATGCATGTAACAGTGAGAAACGCACTGTCTTGGCGAAAGAAAGCGTTTTTGTACAACTTCATATAAATAGCTGTAACTTTTGATAGAAGACTCAGACAAACATGTTTATGGCTTTATCTTATAGAACTCAAGGTCTACGTGCTGGGAAAACAGGTTTTGCAGCTGTTTGAGCTAAGATTTCCAAGTTATTCACATAATGAAAACCTATACTTTGTTTCGGTCGAGTTCCCCATTCAAAATGCATGTAACAGTGAGAAACGCACTGTCTTGGCGAAAGAAAACGTTTTGGTACAACTTCATAGAAATAGATGTAACTTTTGATAGAAGACTCAGACAAACATGTTTATGGCCTTATATTATAGAACTCAAGGTCTCCGTGCTGGGAAAACAGGTTTTGCAGCTGTTTGAGCTAAGATTTCCAAGTTATTCACATAATGAAAACTTATACTTTGTTTCGGTCGAGTTCCCCATTCAAATGCATGTAACAGTGAGAAACGCACTGTCTTGGCGAAAGAAAGCGTTTTTGTACAACTTCATAGAAATAGCTGTAACTTTTGATAGAAGACTCAGACAAACATGTTTATGGCCTTATATTATAGAACTCAAGGTCTCCGTGCTGGGAAAACAGGTTTTGCAGCTGTTTGAGCTAAGATTTCCAAGTTATTCACATAATGAAAACTTATACTTTGTTTCGGTCGAGTTCCCCATTCAAATGCATGTAACAGTGAGAAACGCACTGTCTTGGCGAAAGAAAGCGTTTTTGTACAACTTCATATGAATAGCTGTAACTTTTGATAGAAGACTCGGATACACATGTTTATGGCTTTATCTTATAGAACTCAAGGTTCCCGTGCTGGGAAAACAGGTTTTGCAGCTGTTTGAGCTAAGATTTCCAAGTTATTCACATAATGAAAACTTATACTTTGTTTCGGTCGAGTTCCCCATTCAAATGCATGTAACAGTGAGAAACGCACTGTCTTGGCGAAAGAAAGCGTTTTTGTACAACTTCATATGAATAGCTGTAACTTTTGATAGAAGACTCGGATACACACGTTTATGGCTTTATCTTATAGAACTCAAGGTCTCCGTGCTGGGCAAATAGGTTTTGCAGCTGTTTGAGCTAAGATTTCCAAGTTATTCACATAATGAAAACCTATACTTTGTTTCGGTCGAGTTCCCCATTCAAATGCATGTAACAGTGAGAAACGCACTGTCTTGGCGAAAGAAAGCTATTTTGTACAACTTCATAGAAATAGCTGTAACTTTTGATAGAAGACTCAGACAAACATGTTTATGGCCCTATATTATAGAACTCAAGGTCTCCGTGCTGGGAAAACAGGTTTTGCAGCTGTTTGAGCTAAGATTTCCAAGTTATTCACATAATGAAAACTTATACTTTGTTTCGGTCGAGTTCCCCATTCAAATGCATGTAACAGTGAGAAACGCACTGTCTTGGCGAAAGAAAGCGTTTTTGTACAACTTCATAGAAATAGCTGTAACTTTTGATAGAAGACTCGGATACACATGTTTATGGCTTTATCTTATAGAACTCAAGGTCTCCGTGCTGGGCAAATAGGTTTTGCAGCTGTTTGAGCTAAGATTTCCAAGTTATTCACATAATGAAAACTTATACTTTGTTTCGGTCGAGTTCCCCATTCAAAATGCATGTAACAGTGAGAAACGCACTGTCTTGGCGAAAGAAAACGTTTTTGTACAACTTCATAGAAATAGCTGTAACTTTTGATAGAAGACTCAGACAAACATGTTTATGGCCTTATATTATAGAACTCAAGGTCTCCGTGCTGGGAAAACAGGTTTTGCAGCTGTTTGAGCTAAGATTTCCAAGTTATTCACATAATGAAAACTTATACTTTGTTTCGGTCGAGTTCCCCATTCAAATGCATGTAACAGTGAGAAACGCACTGTCTTGGCGAAAGAAAACGTTTTTGTACAACTTCATAGAAATAGCTGTAACTTTTGATAGAAGACTCAGACAAACATGTTTATGGCCTTATATTATAGAACTCAAGGTCTCCGTGCTGGGAAAACAGGTTTTGCAGCTGTTTGAGCTAAGATTTCCAAGTTATTCACATAATGAAAACCTATACTTTGTTTCGGTCGAGTTCCCCATTCAAATGCATGTAACAGTGAGAAACGCACTGTCTTGGCGAAAGAAAACGTTTTTGTACAACTTCATAGAAATAGCTGTAACTTTTGATAGAAGACTCAGACAAACATGTTTATGGCCTTATATTATAGAACTCAAGGTCTCCGTGCTGGGAAAACAGGTTTTGCAGCTGTTTGAGCTAAGATTTCCAAGTTATTCACATAATGAAAACTTATACTTTGTTTCGGTCGAGTTCCCCATTCAAATGCATGTAACAGTGAGAAACGCACTGTCTTGGCGAAAGAAAGCGTTTTTGTACAACTTCATATGAATAGCTGTAACTTTTGATAGAAGACTCAGACAAACATGTTTATGGCCCTATATTATAGAACTCAAGGTCTCCGTGCTGGGAAAACAGGTTTTGCAGCTGTTTGAGCTAAGATTTCCAAGTTATTCACATAATGAAAACTTATACTTTGTTTCGGTCGAGTTCCCCATTCAAATGCATGTAACAGTGAGAAACGCACTGTCTTGGCGAAAGAAAGCGTTTTTGTACAACTTCATATAAATAGCTGTAACTTTTGATAGAAGACTCGGATACACATGTTTATGGCTTTATCTTATAGAACTCAAGGTCTCCGTGCTGGGCAAACAGGTTTTGCAGCTGTTTGAGCTAAGATTTCCAAGTTATTCACATAATGAAAACCTATACTTTGTTTCGGTCGAGTTCCCCATTCAAATGCATGTAACAGTGAGAAACGCACTGTCTTGGCGAAAGAAAGCGTTTTTGTACAACTTCATATAAATAGCTGTAACTTTTGATAGAAGACTCAGACAAAAATGTTTATGGCCTTATATTATAGAACTCAAGGTCTCCGTGCTGGGAAAACAGGTTTTGCAGCTGTTTGAGCTAAGATTTCCAAGTTATTCACATAATGAAAACTTAGACTTTGTTTCGGTCGAGTTCCCCATTCAAATGCATGTAACAGTGAGAAACGCACTGTCTTGGCGAAAGAAAGCGTTTTTGTACAACTTCATATGAATAGCTGTAACTTTTGATAGAAGACTCAGACAAACATGTTTATGGCCCTATATTATAGAACTCAAGGTCTCCGTGCTGGGAAAACAGGTTTTGCAGCTGTTTGAGCTAAGATTTCCAAGTTATTCACATAATGAAAACCTATACTTTGTTTCGGTCGAGTTCCCCATTCAAATGCATGTAACAGTGAGAAACGCACTGTCTTGGCGAAAGAAAGCGTTTTTGTACAACTTCATATAAATAGCTGTAACTTTTGATAGAAGACTCGGATACACATGTTTATGGCTTTATCTTATAGAACTCAAGGTTCCCGTGCTGGGAAAACAGGTTTTGCAGCTGTTTGAGCTAAGATTTCCAAGTTATTCACATAATGAAAACCTATACTTTGTTTCGGTCGAGTTCCCCATTCAAATGCATGTAACAGTGAGAAACGCACTGTCTTGGCGAAAGAAAGCGTTTTTGTACAACTTCATATAAATAGCTGTAACTTTTGATAGAAGACTCAGACAAACATGTTTATGGCTTTATCTTATAGAACTCAAGGTCTCCGTGCTGGGCAAACAGGTTTTGCAGCTGTTTGAGCTAAGATTTCCAAGTTATTCACATAATGAAAACCTATACTTTGTTTCGGTCGAGTTCCCCATTCAAATGCATGTAACAGTGAGAAACGCACTGTCTTGGCGAAAGAAAGCGTTTTTGTACAACTTCATATAAATAGCTGTAACTTTTGATAGAAGACTCAGACAAACATGTTTATGGCTTTATCTTATAGAACTCAAGGTCTCCGTGCTGGGAAAACAGGTTTTGCAGCTGTTTGAGCTAAGATTTCCAAGTTATTCACATAATGAAAACTTATACTTTGTTTCGGTCGAGTTCCCCATTCAAATGCATGTAACAGTGAGAAACGCACTGTCTTGGCGAAAGAAAGCGTTTTTGTACAACTTCATATAAATAGCTGTAACTTTTGATAGAAGACTCGGATACACATGTTTATGGCTTTATCTTATAGAACTCAAGGTCTCCGTGCTGGGCAAACAGGTTTTTGCAGCTGTTTGAGCTAAGATTTCCAAGTTATTCACATAATGAAAACCTATACTTTGTTTCGGTCGAGTTCCCCATTCAAATGCATGTAACAGTGAGAAACGCACTGTCTTGGCGAAAGAAAGCGTTTTTGTACAACTTCATATAAATAGCTGTAACTTTTGATAGAAGACTCAAACAAACTTGTTTATGGCTTTATCTTATAGAACTCAAGGTCTCCGTGCTGGGCAAACAGGTTTTGCAGCTGTTTGAGCTAAGATTTCCAAGTTATTCACATAATGAAAACTTATACTTTGTTTCGGTCGAGTTCCCCATTCAAATGCATGTAACAGTGAGAAACGCACTGTCTTGGCGAAAGAAAGCGTTTTTGTACAACTTCATAGAAATAGCTGTAACTTTTGATAGAAGACTCAGACAAACATGTTTATGGCTTTATCTTATAGAACTCAAGGTCTCCGTGCTGGGAAAACAGGTTTTGCAGCTGTTTGAGCTAAGATTTCCAAGTTATTCACATAATGAAAACTTATACTTTGTTTCGGTCGAGTTCCCCATTCAAATGCATGTAACAGTGAGAAACGCACTGTCTTGGCGAAAGAAAGCTATTTTGTACAACTTCATAGAAATAGCTGTAACTTTTGATAGAAGACTCAGACAAACATGTTTATGGCCCTATATTATAGAACTCAAGGTCTCCGTGCTGGGAAAACAGGTTTTGCAGCTGTTTGAGCTAAGATTTCCAAGTTATTCACATAATGAAAACTTATACTTTGTTTCGGTCGAGTTCCCCATTCAAATGCATGTAACAGTGAGAAACGCACTGTCTTGGCGAAAGAAAGCGTTTTTGTACAACTTCATAGAAATAGCTGTAACTTTTGATAGAAGACTCGGATACACATGTTTATGGCTTTATCTTATAGAACTCAAGGTCTCCGTGCTGGGCAAACAGGTTTTGCAGCTGTTTGAGCTAAGATTTCCAAGTTATTCACATAATGAAAACCTATACTTTGTTTCGGTCGAGTTCCCCATTCAAATGCATGTAACAGTGAGAAACGCACTGTCTTGGCGAAAGAAAGCGTTTTTGTACAACTTCATATAAATAGCTGTAACTTTTGATAGAAGACTCAGACAAACATGTTTATGGCTTTATCTTATAGAACTCAAGGTCTCCGTGCTGGGAAAACAGGTTTTGCAGCTGTTTGAGCTAAGATTTCCAAGTTATTCACATAATGAAAACTTATACTTTGTTTCGGTCGAGTTCCCCATTCAAATGCATGTAACAGTGAGAAACGCACTGTCTTGGCGAAAGAAAGCGTTTTTGTACAACTTCATATAAATAGCTGTAACTTTTGATAGAAGACTCGGATACACATGTTTATGGCTTTATCTTATAGAACTCAAGGTCTCCGTGCTGGGCAAACAGGTTTTTGCAGCTGTTTGAGCTAAGATTTCCAAGTTATTCACATAATGAAAACCTATACTTTGTTTCGGTCGAGTTCCCCATTCAAATGCATGTAACAGTGAGAAACGCACTGTCTTGGCGAAAGAAAGCGTTTTTGTACAACTTCATATAAATAGCTGTAACTTTTGATAGAAGACTCAAACAAACTTGTTTATGGCTTTATCTTATAGAACTCAAGGTCTCCGTGCTGGGCAAACAGGTTTTGCAGCTGTTTGAGCTAAGATTTCCAAGTTATTCACATAATGAAAACCTATACTTTGTTTCGGTCGAGTTCCCCATTCAAATGCATGTAACAGTGAGAAACGCACTGTCTTGGCGAAAGAAAGCGTTTTTGTACAACTTCATAGAAATAGCTGTAACTTTTGATAGAAGACTCAGACAAACATGTTTATGGCTTTATCTTATAGAACTCAAGGTTCCCGTGCTGGGAAAACAGGTTTTGCAGCTGTTTGAGCTAAGATTTCCAAGTTATTCACATAATGAAAACTTATACTTTGTTTCGGTCGAGTTCCCCATTCAAATGCATGTAACAGTGAGAAACGCACTGTCTTGGCGAAAGAAAGCGTTTTTGTACAACTTCATATAAATAGCTGTAACTTTTGATAGAAGACTCGGATACACATGTTTATGGCTTTATCTTATAGAACTCAAGGTCTCCGTGCTGGGCAAACAGGTTTTGCAGCTGTTTGAGCTAAGATTTCCAAGTTATTCACATAATGAAAACCTATACTTTGTTTCGGTCGAGTTCCCCATTCAAATGCATGTAACAGTGAGAAACGCACTGTCTTGGCGAAAGAAAGCGTTTTTGTACAACTTCATATAAATAGCTGTAACTTTTGATAGAAGACTCAAACAAACATGTTTATGGCTTTATCTTATAGAACTCAAGGTCTCCGTGCTGGGAAAACAGGTTTTGCAGCTGTTTGAGCTAAGATTTCCAAGTTATTCACATAATGAAAACCTATACTTTGTTTCGGTCGAGTTCCCCATTCAAAATGCATGTAACAGTGAGAAACGCACTGTCTTGGCGAAAGAAAACGTTTTTGTACAACTTCATAGAAATAGCTGTAACTTTTGATAGAAGACTCAAACAAATATGTTTATGGCTTTATCTTATAGAACTCAAGGTCTCCGTGCTGGGAAAACAGGTTTTGCAGCTGTTTGAGCTAAGATTTCCAAGTTATTCACATAATGAAAACCTATACTTTGTTTCGGTCGAGTTCCCTATTCAAAATGCATGTAACAGTGAGAAACGCACTGTCTTGGCGAAAGAAAACGTTTTTGTACAACTTCATAGAAATAGCTGTAACTTTTGATAGAAGACTCAAACAAACATGTTTATGGCTTTATCTTATAGAACTCAAGGTCTCCGTGCTGGGAAAACAGGTTTTGCAGCTGTTTGAGCTAAGATTTCCAAGTTATTCACATAATGAAAACTTATACTTTGTTACGGTCGAGTTCCCCATTCAAATGCATGTAACAGTGAGAAACGCACTGTCTTGGCGAAAGAAAGCGTTTTTGTACAACTTCATATAAATAGCTGTAACTTTTGATAGAAGACTCAAACAAACATGTTTATGGCTTTATCTTATAGAACTCAAGGTCTCCGTGCTGGGAAAACAGGTTTTGCAGCTGTTTGAGCTAAGATTTCCAAGTTATTCACATAATGAAAACTTATACTTTGTTACGGTCGAGTTCCCCATTCAAATGCATGTAACAGTGAGAAACGCACTGTCTTGGCGAAAGAAAGCGTTTTTGTACAACTTCATATAAATAGCTGTAACTTTTGATAGAAGACTCGGATACACATGTTTATGGCTTTATCTTATAGAACTCAAGGTCTCCGTGCTGGGCAAACAGGTTTTGCAGCTGTTTGAGCTAAGATTTCCAAGTTATTCACATAATGAAAACCTATACTTTGTTTCGGTCGAGTTCCCCATTCAAATGCATGTAACAGTGAGAAACGCACTGTCTTGGCGAAAGAAAGCGTTTTTGTACAACTTCATATAAATAGCTGTAACTTTTGATAGAAGACTCGGATACACATGTTTATGGCTTTATCTTATAGAACTCAAGGTCTCCGTGCTGGGCAAACAGGTTTTGCAGCTGTTTGAGCTAAGATTTCCAAGTTATTCACATAATGAAAACCTATACTTTGTTTCGGTCGAGTTCCCCATTCAAATGCATGTAACAGTGAGAAACGCACTGTCTTGGCGAAAGAAAGCGTTTTTGTACAACTTCATATAAATAGCTGTAACTTTTGATAGAAGACTCAAACAAACATGTTTATGGCTTTATCTTATAGAACTCAAGGTCTCCGTGCTGGGAAAACAGGTTTTGCAGCTGTTTGAGCTAAGATTTCCAAGTTATTCACATAATGAAAACCTATACTTTGTTTCGGTCGAGTTCCCCATTCAAAATGCATGTAACAGTGAGAAACGCACTGTCTTGGCGAAAGAAAACGTTTTTGTACAACTTCATAGAAATAGCTGTAACTTTTGATAGAAGACTCAAACAAATATGTTTATGGCTTTATCTTATAGAACTCAAGGTCTCCGTGCTGGGAAAACAGGTTTTGCAGCTGTTTGAGCTAAGATTTCCAAGTTATTCACATAATGAAAACCTATACTTTGTTTCGGTCGAGTTCCCTATTCAAAATGCATGTAACAGTGAGAAACGCACTGTCTTGGCGAAAGAAAACGTTTTTGTACAACTTCATAGAAATAGCTGTAACTTTTGATAGAAGACTCAAACAAACATGTTTATGGCTTTATCTTATAGAACTCAAGGTCTCCGTGCTGGGAAAACAGGTTTTGCAGCTGTTTGAGCTAAGATTTCCAAGTTATTCACATAATGAAAACTTATACTTTGTTACGGTCGAGTTCCCCATTCAAATGCATGTAACAGTGAGAAACGCACTGTCTTGGCGAAAGAAAGCGTTTTTGTACAACTTCATATAAATAGCTGTAACTTTTGATAGAAGACTCGGATACACATGTTTATGGCTTTATCTTATAGAACTCAAGGTCTCCGTGCTGGGCAAACAGGTTTTGCAGCTGTTTGAGCTAAGATTTCCAAGTTATTCACATAATGAAAACCTATACTTTGTTTCGGTCGAGTTCCCCATTCAAATGCATGTAACAGTGAGAAACGCACTGTCTTGGCGAAAGAAAGCGTTTTTGTACAACTTCATATAAATAGCTGTAACTTTTGATAGAAGACTCGGATACACATGTTTATGGCTTTATCTTATAGAACTCAAGGTCTCCGTGCTGGGCAAACAGGTTTTGCAGCTGTTTGAGCTAAGATTTCCAAGTTATTCACATAATGAAAACCTATACTTTGTTTCGGTCGAGTTCCCCATTCAAATGCATGTAACAGTGAGAAACGCACTGTCTTGGCGAAAGAAAGCGTTTTTGTACAACTTCATATAAATAGCTGTAACTTTTGATAGAAGACTCAAACAAACATGTTTATGGCTTTATCTTATAGAACTCAAGGTCTCCGTGCTGGGAAAACAGGTTTTGCAGCTGTTTGAGCTAAGATTTCCAAGTTATTCACATAATGAAAACCTATACTTTGTTTCGGTCGAGTTCCCCATTCAAAATGCATGTAACAGTGAGAAACGCACTGTCTTGGCGAAAGAAAACGTTTTTGTACAACTTCATAGAAATAGCTGTAACTTTTGATAGAAGACTCAAACAAATATGTTTATGGCTTTATCTTATAGAACTCAAGGTCTCCGTGCTGGGAAAACAGGCTTTGCAGCTGTTTGAGCTAAGATTTCCAAGTTATTCACATAATGAAAACCTATACTTTGTTTCGGTCGAGTTCCCTATTCAAAATGCATGTAACAGTGAGAAACGCACTGTCTTGGCGAAAGAAAACGTTTTTGTACAACTTCATAGAAATAGCTGTAACTTTTGATAGAAGACTCAAACAAACATGTTTATGGCTTTATCTTATAGAACTCAAGGTCTCCGTGCTGGGAAAACAGGTTTTGCAGCTGTTTGAGCTAAGATTTCCAAGTTATTCACATAATGAAAACTTATACTTTGTTACGGTCGAGTTCCCCATTCAAATGCATGTAACAGTGAGAAACGCACTGTCTTGGCGAAAGAAAGCGTTTTTGTACAACTTCATATAAATAGCTGTAACTTTTGATAGAAGACTCGGATACACATGTTTATGGCTTTATCTTATAGAACTCAAGGTCTCCGTGCTGGGCAAACAGGTTTTGCAGCTGTTTGAGCTAAGATTTCCAAGTTATTCACATAATGAAAACCTATACTTTGTTTCGGTCGAGTTCCCCATTCAAATGCATGTAACAGTGAGAAACGCACTGTCTTGGCGAAAGAAAGCGTTTTTGTACAACTTCATATAAATAGCTGTAACTTTTGATAGAAGACTCGGATACACATGTTTATGGCTTTATCTTATAGAACTCAAGGTCTCCGTGCTGGGCAAACAGGTTTTGCAGCTGTTTGAGCTAAGATTTCCAAGTTATTCACATAATGAAAACCTATACTTTGTTTCGGTCGAGTTCCCCATTCAAATGCATGTAACAGTGAGAAACGCACTGTCTTGGCGAAAGAAAGCGTTTTTGTACAACTTCATATAAATAGCTGTAACTTTTGATAGAAGACTCGGATACACATGTTTATGGCTTTATCTTATAGAACTCAAGGTCTCCGTGCTGGGCAAACAGGTTTTGCAGCTGTTTGAGCTAAGATTTCCAAGTTATTCACATAATGAAAACCTATACTTTGTTTCGGTCGAGTTCCCCATTCAAATGCATGTAACAGTGAGAAACGCACTGTCTTGGCGAAAGAAAGCGTTTTTGTACAACTTCATATAAATAGCTGTAACTTTTGATAGAAGACTCAAACAAACATGTTTATGGCTTTATCTTATAGAACTCAAGGTCTCCGTGCTGGGAAAACAGGTTTTGCAGCTGTTTGAGCTAAGATTTCCAAGTTATTCACATAATGAAAACCTATACTTTGTTTCGGTCGAGTTCCCCATTCAAAATGCATGTAACAGTGAGAAACGCACTGTCTTGGCGAAAGAAAACGTTTTTGTACAACTTCATAGAAATAGCTGTAACTTTTGATAGAAGACTCAGACAAACATGTTTATGGCTTTATATTATAGAACTCAAGGTCTCCGTGCTGGGAAAACAGGTTTTGCAGCTGTTTGAGCTAAGATTTCCAAGTTATTCACATAATGAAAACCTATACTTTGTTTCGGTCGAGTTCCCTATTCAAAATGCATGTAACAGTGAGAAACGCACTGTCTTGGCGAAAGAAAACGTTTTTGTACAACTTCATAGAAATAGCTGTAACTTTTGATAGAAGACTCAAACAAACATGTTTATGGCTTTATCTTATAGAACTCAAGGTCTCCGTGCTGGGAAAACAGGTTTTGCAGCTGTTTGAGCTAAGATTTCCAAGTTATTCACATAATGAAAACTTATACTTTGTTACGGTCGAGTTCCCCATTCAAATGCATGTAACAGTGAGAAACGCACTGTCTTGGCGAAAGAAAGCGTTTTTGTACAACTTCATATAAATAGCTGTAACTTTTGATAGAAGACTCGGATACACATGTTTATGGCTTTATCTTATAGAACTCAAGGTCTCCGTGCTGGGCAAACAGGTTTTGCAGCTGTTTGAGCTAAGATTTCCAAGTTATTCACATAATGAAAACCTATACTTTGTTTCGGTCGAGTTCCCCATTCAAATGCATGTAACAGTGAGAAACGCACTGTCTTGGCGAAAGAAAGCGTTTTTGTACAACTTCATATAAATAGCTGTAACTTTTGATAGAAGACTCGGATACACATGTTTATGGCTTTATCTTATAGAACTCAAGGTCTCCGTGCTGGGCAAACAGGTTTTGCAGCTGTTTGAGCTAAGATTTCCAAGTTATTCACATAATGAAAACCTATACTTTGTTTCGGTCGAGTTCCCCATTCAAATGCATGTAACAGTGAGAAACGCACTGTCTTGGCGAAAGAAAGCGTTTTTGTACAACTTCATATAAATAGCTGTAACCTTTGATAGAAGACTCGGATACACATGTTTATGGCTTTGTCTTATAGAACTCAAGGTTCCTGTGCTGGGCAAACAGGTTTTGCAGCTGTTTGAGCTAAGATTTCCAAGTTATTCACATAATGAAAACCTATACTTTGTTTCGGTCGAGTTCCCCATTCAAATGCATGTAACAGTGAGAAACGCACTGTCTTGGCGAAAGAAAGCGTTTTTGTACAACTTCATATAAATAGCTGTAACTTTTGATAGAAGACTCAGACAAACATGTTTATGGCTTTATCTTATAGAACTCAAGGTCTACGTGCTGGGAAAACAGGTTTTGCAGCTGTTTGAGCTAAGATTTCCAAGTTATTCAAATAATGAAAACCTATACTTTGTTTCGGTCGAGTTCCCCATTCAAATGCATGTAACAGTGAGAAACGCACTGTCTTGGCGAAAGAAAGCGTTTTTGTACAACTTCATATAAATAGCTGTAACTTTTGATAGAAGACTCGGATACACATGTTTATGGCTTTATCTTATAGAACTCAAGGTCTCCGTGCTGGGCAAATAGGTTTTGCAGCTGTTTGAGCTAAGATTTCCAAGTTATTCACATAATGAAAACCTATACTTTGTTTCGGTCGAGTTCCCCATTCAAATGCATGTAACAGTGAGAAACGCACTGTCTTGGCGAAAGAAAGCGTTTTTGTACAACTTCATATAAATAGCTGTAACTTTTGATAGAAGACTCGGATACACATGTTTATGGCTTTATCTTATAGAACTCAAGGTCTCCGTGCTGGGCAAACAGGTTTTGCAGCTGTTTGAGCTAAGATTTCCAAGTTATTCACATAATGAAAACCTATACTTTGTTTCGGTCGAGTTCCCCATTCAAATGCATGTAACAGTGAGAAACGCACTGTCTTGGCGAAAGAAAGCGTTTTTGTACAACTTCATATAAATAGCTGTAACTTTTGATAGAAGACTCGGATACACATGTTTATGGCTTTATCTTATAGAACTCAAGGTTCCCGTGCTGGGCAAACAGGATTTGCAGCTGTTTGAGCTAAGATTTCCAAGTTATTCACATAATGAAAACTTATACTTTGTTTCGGTCGAGTTCCCCATTCAAATGCATGTAACAGTGAGAAACGCACTGTCTTGGCGAAAGAAAGCGTTTTTGTACAACTTCATATAAATAGCTGTAACTTTTGATAGAAGACTCAGACAAACATGTTTATGGCTTTATCTTATAGAACTCAAGGTCTACGTGCTGGGAAAACAGGTTTTGCAGCTGTTTGAGCTAAGATTTCCAAGTTATTCACATAATGAAAACCTATACTTTGTTTCGGTCGAGTTCCCCATTCAAATGCATGTAACAGTGAGAAACGCACTGTCTTGGCGAAAGAAAGCGTTTTTGTACAACTTCATATAAATAGCTGTAACTTTTGATAGAAGACTCGGATACACATGTTTATGGCTTTATCTTATAGAACTCAAGGTCTCCGTGCTGGGCAAATAGGTTTTGCAGCTGTTTGAGCTAAGATTTCCAAGTTATTCACATAATGAAAACCTATACTTTGTTTCGGTCGAGTTCCCCATTCAAATGCATGTAACAGTGAGAAACGCACTGTCTTGGCGAAAGAAAGCGTTTTTGTACAACTTCATATAAATAGCTGTAACCTTTGATAGAAGACTCGGATACACATGTTTATGGCTTTATCTTATAGAACTCAAGGTCTCCGTGCTGGGCAAACAGGTTTTTGCAGCTGTTTGAGCTAAGATTTCCAAGTTATTCACATAATGAAAACCTATACTTTGTTTCGGTCGAGTTCCCCATTCAAATGCATGTAACAGTGAGAAACGCACTGTCTTGGCGAAAGAAAGCTATTTTGTACAACTTCATAGAAATAGCTGTAACTTTTGATAGAAGACTCAGACAAACATGTTTATGGCCTTATATTATAGAACTCAAGGTCTCCGTGCTGGGAAAACAGGTTTTGCAGCTGTTTGAGCTAAGATTTCCAAGTTATTCACATAATGAAAACTTATACTTTGTTTCGGTCGAGTTCCCCATTCAAATGCATGTAACAGTGAGAAACGCACTGTCATGGCGAAAGAAAGCGTTTTTGTACAACTTCATATAAATAGCTGTAACTTTTGATAGAAGACTCGGATACACATGTTTATGGCTTTATCTTATAGAACTCAAGGTCTCCGTGCTGGGCAAATAGGTTTTGCAGCTGTTTGAGCTAAGATTTCCAAGTTATTCACATAATGAAAACCTATACTTTGTTTCGGTCGAGTTCCCCATTCAAATGCATGTAACAGTGAGAAACGCACTGTCTTGGCGAAAGAAAGCGTTTTTGTACAACTTCATATAAATAGCTGTAACTTTTGATAGAAGACTCGGATACACATGTTTATGGCTTTATCTTATAGAACTCAAGGTCTCCGTGCTGGGCAAACAGGTTTTGCAGCTGTTTGAGCTAAGATTTTCAAGTTATTCACATAATGAAAACTTATACTTTGTTTCGGTCGAGTTCCCCATTCAAATGCATGTAACAGTGAGAAACGCACTGTCTTGGCGAAAGAAAGCGTTTTTGTACAACTTCATATGAATAGCTGTAACTTTTGATAGAAGACTCGGATACACATGTTTATGGCTTTATCTTATAGAACTCAAGGTCTCCGTGCTGGGCAAATAGGTTTTGCAGCTGTTTGAGCTAAGATTTCCAAGTTATTCACATAATGAAAACCTATACTTTGTTTTGGTCGAGTTCCCCATTCAAATGCATGTAACAGTGAGAAACGCACTGTCTTGGCGAAAGAAAGCGTTTTTGTACAACTTCATATAAATAGCTGTAACTTTTGATAGAAGACTCGGATACACATGTTTATGGCTTTATCTTATAGAACTCAAGGTCTCCGTGCTGGGCAAATAGGTTTTGCAGCTGTTTGAGCTAAGATTTCCAAGTTATTCACATAATGAAAACCTATACTTTGTTTCGGTCGAGTTCCCCATTCAAATGCATGTAACAGTGAGAAACGCACTGTCTTGGCGAAAGAAAGCTATTTTGTACAACTTCATAGAAATAGCTGTAACTTTTGATAGAAGACTCAGACAAACATGTTTATGGCTTTATCTTATAGAACTCAAGGTCTCCGTGCTGGGAAAACAGGTTTTGCAGCTGTTTGAGCTAAGATTTCCAAGTTATTCACATAATGAAAACTTATACTTTGTTTCGGTCGAGTTCCCCATTCAAATGCATGTAACAGTGAGAAACGCACTGTCTTGGCGAAAGAAAGCGTTTTTGTACAACTTCATATAAATAGCTGTAACTTTTGATAGAAGACTCGGATACACATGTTTATGGCTTTATCTTATAGAACTCAAGGTCTCCTTGCTGGGCAAACAGGTTTTGCAGCTGTTTGAGCTAAAATTTCCAAGTTATTCACATAATGAAAACCTATACTTTGTTTCGGTCGAGTTCCCCATTCAAATGCATGTAACAGTGAGAAACGCACTGTCTTGGCGAAAGAAAGCGTTTTTGTACAACTTCATATAAATAGCTGTAACTTTTGATAGAAGACTCGGATACACATGTTTATGGCTTTATCTTATAGAACTCAAGGTCTCCGTGCTGGGCAAATAGGTTTTGCAGCTGTTTGAGCTAAGATTTCCAAGTTATTCACATAATGAAAACCTATACTTTGTTTCGGTCGAGTTCCCCATTCAAATGCATGTAACAGTGAGAAACGCACTGTCTTGGCGAAAGAAAGCGTTTTTGTACAACTTCATATGAATAGCTGTAACTTTTGATAGAAGACTCAGACAAACATGTTTATGGCCCTATATTATAGAACTCAAGGTCTCCGTGCTGGGAAAACAGGTTTTGCAGCTGTTTGAGCTAAGATTTCCAAGTTATTCACATAATGAAAACTTATACTTTGTTTCGGTCGAGTTCCCCATTCAAATGCATGTAACAGTGAGAAACGCACTGTCTTGGCGAAAGAAAGCGTTTTTGTACAACTTCATAGAAATAGCTGTAACTTTTGATAGAAGACTCGGATACACATGTTTATGGCTTTATCTTATAGAACTCAAGGTCTCCGTGCTGGGCAAACAGGTTTTGCAGCTGTTTGAGCTAAGATTTCCAAGTTATTCACATAATGAAAACCTATACTTTGTTTCGGTCGAGTTCCCCATTCAAATGCATGTAACAGTGAGAAACGCACTGTCTTGGCGAAAGAAAGCGTTTTTGTACAACTTCATATAAATAGCTGTAACTGTTGATAGAAGACTCAAACAAACATGTTTATGGCTTTATCTTATAGAACTCAAGGTCTCCGTGCTGGGCAAACAGGTTTTGCAGCTGTTTGAGCTAAGATTTCCAAGTTATTCACATAATGAAAACCTATACTTTGTTTCGGTCGAGTTCCCCATTCAAATGCATGTAACAGTGAGAAACGCACTGTCTTGGCAAAAGAAAGCTATTTTGTACAACTTCATATAAATAGCTGTAACTTTTGATAGAAGACTCGGATACACATGTTTATGGCTTTATCTTATAGAACTCAAGGTCTCCTTGCTGGGCAAACAGGTTTTGCAGCTGTTTGAGCTAAAATTTCCAAGTTATTCACATAATGAAAACCTATACTTTGTTTCGGTCGAGTTCCCCATTCAAATGCATGTAACAGTGAGAAACGCACTGTCTTGGCGAAAGAAAGCGTTTTTGTACAACTTCATATAAATAGCTGTAACTTTTGATAGAAGACTCAAACAAACTTGTTTATGGCTTTATCTTATAGAACTCAAGGTCTCCGTGCTGGGAAAACAGGTTTTGCAGCTGTTTGAGCTAAGATTTCCAAGTTATTCACATAATGAAAACCTATACTTTGTTTCGGTCGAGTTCCCCATTCAAAATGCATGTAACAGTGAGAAACGCACTGTCTTGGCGAAAGAAAGCGTTTTTGTACAACTTCATATAAATAGCTGTAACTTTTGATAGAAGACTCAGACAAACATGTTTATGGCTTTATCTTATAGAACTCAAGGTCTACGTGCTGGGAAAACAGGTTTTGCAGCTGTTTGAGCTAAGATTTCCAAGTTATTCACATAATGAAAACCTATACTTTGTTTCGGTCGAGTTCCCCATTCAAATGCATGTAACAGTGAGAAACGCACTGTCTTGGCGAAAGAAAGCGTTTTTGTACAACTTCATATAAATAGCTGTAACTTTTGATAGAAGACTCGGATACACATGTTTATGGCTTTATCTTATAGAACTCAAGGTCTCCGTGCTGGGAAAACAGGTTTTGCAGCTGTTTGAGCTAAGATTTTCAAGTTATTCACATAATGAAAACTTATACTTTGTTTCGGTCGAGTTCCCCATTCAAATGCATGTAACAGTGAGAAACGCACTGTCTTGGCGAAAGAAAGCGTTTTTGTACAACTTCATAGAAATAGCTGTAACTTTTGATAGAAGACTCAGACAAACATGTTTATGGCCTTATATTATAGAACTCAAGGTCTCCGTGCTGGGCAAATAGGTTTTGCAGCTGTTTGAGCTAAGATTTCCAAGTTATTCACATAATGAAAACCTATACTTTGTTTCGGTGGAGTTCCCCATTCAAATGCATGTAACAGTGAGAAACGCACTGTCTTGGCGAAAGAAAGCGTTTTTGTACAACTTCATATAAATAGCTGTAACTTTTGATAGAAGACTCGGATACACATGTTTATGGCTTTATCTTATAGAACTCAAGGTCTCCGTGCTGGGCAAACAGGTTTTGCAGCTGTTTGAGCTAAGATTTTCAAGTTATTCACATAATGAAAACTTATACTTTGTTTCGGTCGAGTTCCCCATTCAAATGCATGTAACAGTGAGAAACGCACTGTCTTGGCGAAAGAAAGCGTTTTTGTACAACTTCATATGAATAGCTGTAACTTTTGATAGAAGACTCGGATACACATGTTTATGGCTTTATCTTATAGAACTCAAGGTCTCCGTGCTGGGCAAATAGGTTTTGCAGCTGTTTGAGCTAAGATTTCCAAGTTATTCACATAATGAAAACCTATACTTTGTTTCGGTCGAGTTCCCCATTCAAATGCATGTAACAGTGAGAAACGCACTGTCTTGGCGAAAGAAAGCGTTTTTGTACAACTTCATATAAATAGCTGTAACTTTTGATAGAAGACTCGGATACACATGTTTATGGCTTTATCTTATAGAACTCAAGGTCTCCGTGCTGGGCAAATAGGTTTTGCAGCTGTTTGAGCTAAGATTTCCAAGTTATTCACATAATGAAAACCTATACTTTGTTTCGGTCGAGTTCCCCATTCAAATGCATGTAACAGTGAGAAACGCACTGTCTTGGCGAAAGAAAGCTATTTTGTACAACTTCATAGAAATAGCTGTAACTTTTGATAGAAGACTCAGACAAACATGTTTATGGCCCTATATTATAGAACTCAAGGTCTCCGTGCTGGGAAAACAGGTTTTGCAGCTGTTTGAGCTAAGATTTCCAAGTTATTCACATAATGAAAACTTATACTTTGTTTCGGTCGAGTTCCCCATTCAAATGCATGTAACAGTGAGAAACGCACTGTCTTGGCGAAAGAAAGCGTTTTTGTACAACTTCATATAAATAGCTGTAACTTTTGATAGAAGACTCAAACAAACTTGTTTATGGCTTTATCTTATAGAACTCAAGGTCTCCGTGCTGGGCAAACAGGTTTTGCAGCTGTTTGAGCTAAGATTTCCAAGTTATTCACATAATGAAAACCTATACTTTGTTTCGGTCGAGTTCCCCATTCAAATGCATGTAACAGTGAGAAACGCACTGTCTTGGCGAAAGAAAGCGTTTTTGTACAACTTCATAGAAATAGCTGTAACTTTTGATAGAAGACTCAGACAAACATGTTTATGGCTTTATCTTATAGAACTCAAGGTCTCCGTGCTGGGAAAACAGGTTTTGCAGCTGTTTGAGCTAAGATTTCCAAGTTATTCACATAATGAAAACTTATACTTTGTTTCGGTCGAGTTCCCCATTCAAATGCATGTAACAGTGAGAAACGCACTGTCTTGGCGAAAGAAAGCGTTTTTGTACAACTTCATATAAATAGCTGTAACTTTTGATAGAAGACTCGGATACACATGTTTATGGCTTTATCTTATAGAACTCAAGGTCTCCGTGCTGGGCAAACAGGTTTTGCAGCTGTTTGAGCTAAGATTTCCAAGTTATTCACATAATGAAAACCTATACTTTGTTTCGGTCGAGTTCCCCATTCAAATGCATGTAACAGTGAGAAACGCACTGTCTTGGCGAAAGAAAGCGTTTTTGTACAACTTCATATAAATAGCTGTAACCTTTGATAGAAGACTCGGATACACATGTTTATGGCTTTATCTTATAGAACTCAAGGTTCCCGTGCTGGGCAAACAGGTTTTGCAGCTGTTTGAGCTAAGATTTCCAAGTTATTCACATAATGAAAACCTATACTTTGTTTCGGTCGAGTTCCCCATTCAAATGCATGTAACAGTGAGAAACGCACTGTCTTGGCGAAAGAAAGCGTTTTTGTACAACTTCATAGAAATAGCTGTAACTTTTGATAGAAGACTCGGATACACATGTTTATGGCTTTATCTTATAGAACTCAAGGTCTCCGTGCTGGGCAAACAGGTTTTGCAGCTGTTTGAGCTAAGATTTCCAAGTTATTCACATAATGAAAACCTATACTTTGTTTCGGTCGAGTTCCCCATTCAAATGCATGTAACAGTGAGAAACGCACTGTCTTGGCGAAAGAAAGCGTTTTTGTACAACTTCATATAAATAGCTGTAACTTTTGATAGAAGACTCAGACAAACATGTTTATGGCTTTATCTTATAGAACTCAAGGTCTACGTGCTGGGAAAACAGGTTTTGCAGCTGTTTGAGCTAAGATTTCCAAGTTATTCACATAATGAAAACCTATACTTTGTTTCGGTCGAGTTCCCCATTCAAATGCATGTAACAGTGAGAAACGCACTGTCTTGGCGAAAGAAAGCGTTTTTGTACAACTTCATATAAATAGCTGTAACTTTTGATAGAAGACTCGGATACACATGTTTATGGCTTTATCTTATAGAACTCAAGGTCTCCGTCCTGGGCAAACAGGTTTTTGCAGCTGTTTGAGCTAAGATTTCCAAGTTATTCACATAATGAAAACCTATACTTTGTTTCGGTCGAGTTCCCCATTCAAATGCATGTAACAGTGAGAAACGCACTGTCTTGGCGAAAGAAAGCTATTTTGTACAACTTCATAGAAATAGCTGTAACTTTTGATAGAAGACTCAGACAAACATGTTTATGGCCTTATATTATAGAACTCAAGGTCTCCGTGCTGGTCAAACAGGTTTTGCAGCTGTTTGAGCTAAGATTTCCAAGTTATTCACATAATGAAAACCTATACTTTGTTTCGGTCGAGTTCCCCATTCAAATGCATGTAACAGTGAGAAACGCACTGTCTTGGCGAAAGAAAGCGTTTTTGTACAACTTCATATAAATAGCTGTAACTTTTGATAGAAGACTCGGATACACATGTTTATGGCTTTATCTTATAGAACTCAAGGTCTCCGTGCTGGGAAAACAGGTTTTGCAGCTGTTTGAGCTAAGATTTTCAAGTTATTCACATAATGAAAACTTATACTTTGTTTCGGTCGAGTTCCCCATTCAAATGCATGTAACAGTGAGAAACGCACTGTCTTGGCGAAAGAAAGCGTTTTTGTACAACTTCATAGAAATAGCTGTAACTTTTGATAGAAGACTCAGACAAACATGTTTATGGCCTTATATTATAGAACTCAAGGTCTCCGTGCTGGGCAAATAGGTTTTGCAGCTGTTTGAGCTAAGATTTCCAAGTTATTCACATAATGAAAACCTATACTTTGTTTCGGTGGAGTTCCCCATTCAAATGCATGTAACAGTGAGAAACGCACTGTCTTGGCGAAAGAAAGCGTTTTTGTACAACTTCATATAAATAGCTGTAACTTTTGATAGAAGACTCGGATACACATGTTTATGGCTTTATCTTATAGAACTCAAGGTCTCCGTGCTGGGCAAACAGGTTTTGCAGCTGTTTGAGCTAAGATTTTCAAGTTATTCACATAATGAAAACTTATACTTTGTTTCGGTCGAGTTCCCCATTCAAATGCATGTAACAGTGAGAAACGCACTGTCTTGGCGAAAGAAAGCGTTTTTGTACAACTTCATATGAATAGCTGTAACTTTTGATAGAAGACTCGGATACACATGTTTATGGCTTTATCTTATAGAACTCAAGGTCTCCGTGCTGGGCAAATAGGTTTTGCAGCTGTTTGAGCTAAGATTTCCAAGTTATTCACATAATGAAAACCTATACTTTGTTTCGGTCGAGTTCCCCATTCAAATGCATGTAACAGTGAGAAACGCACTGTCTTGGCGAAAGAAAGCTATTTTGTACAACTTCATAGAAATAGCTGTAACTTTTGATAGAAGACTCAGACAAACATGTTTATGGCCCTATATTATAGAACTCAAGGTCTCCGTGCTGGGAAAACAGGTTTTGCAGCTGTTTGAGCTAAGATTTCCAAGTTATTCACATAATGAAAACTTATACTTTGTTTCGGTCGAGTTCCCCATTCAAATGCATGTAACAGTGAGAAACGCACTGTCTTGGCGAAAGAAAGCGTTTTTGTACAACTTCATAGAAATAGCTGTAACTTTTGATAGAAGACTCGGATACACATGTTTATGGCTTTATCTTATAGAACTCAAGGTCTCCGTGCTGGGCAAACAGGTTTTGCAGCTGTTTGAGCTAAGATTTCCAAGTTATTCACATAATGAAAACCTATACTTTGTTTCGGTCGAGTTCCCCATTCAAATGCATGTAACAGTGAGAAACGCACTGTCTTGGCGAAAGAAAGCGTTTTTGTACAACTTCATATAAATAGCTGTAACCTTTGATAGAAGACTCGGATACACATGTTTATGGCTTTGTCTTATAGAACTCAAGGTTCCCGTGCTGGGAAAACAGGTTTTGCAGCTGTTTGAGCTAAGATTTCCAAGTTATTCACATAATGAAAACCTATACTTTGTTTCGGTCGAGTTCCCCATTCAAATGCATGTAACAGTGAGAAACGCACTGTCTTGGCGAAAGAAAGCGTTTTTGTACAACTTCATATAAATAGCTGTAACTTTTGATAGAAGACTCAGACAAACATGTTTATGGCTTTATCTTATAGAACTCAAGGTCTACGTGCTGGGAAAACAGGTTTTGCAGCTGTTTGAGCTAAGATTTCCAAGTTATTCAAATAATGAAAACCTATACTTTGTTTCGGTCGAGTTCCCCATTCAAATGCATGTAACAGTGAGAAACGCACTGTCTTGGCGAAAGAAAGCGTTTTTGTACAACTTCATATAAATAGCTGTAACTTTTGATAGAAGACTCGGATACACATGTTTATGGCTTTATCTTATAGAACTCAAGGTTCCCGTGCTGGGCAAACAGGATTTGCAGCTGTTTGAGCTAAGATTTCCAAGTTATTCACATAATGAAAACTTATACTTTTTTTTCGGTCGAGTTCCCCATTCAAATGCATGTAACAGTGAGAAACGCACTGTCTTGGCGAAAGAAAGCGTTTTTGTACAACTTCATATAAATAGCTGTAACTTTTGATAGAAGACTCAGACAAACATGTTTATGGCTTTATCTTATAGAACTCAAGGTCTCCGTGCTGGGAAAACAGGTTTTGCAGCTGTTTGAGCTAAGATTTCCAAGTTATTCACATAATGAAAACCTATACTTTGTTTCGGTCGAGTTCCCCATTCAAATGCATGTAACAGTGAGAAACGCACTGTCTTGGCGAAAGAAAGCGTTTTTGTACAACTTCATATAAATAGCTGTAACTTTTGATAGAAGACTCGGATACACATGTTTATGGCTTTATCTTATAGAACTCAAGGTCTCCGTGCTGGGCAAATAGGTTTTGCAGCTGTTTGAGCTAAGATTTCCAAGTTATTCACATAATGAAAACCTATACTTTGTTTCGGTCGAGTTCCCCATTCAAATGCATGTAACAGTGAGAAACGCACTGTCTTGGCGAAAGAAAGCGTTTTTGTACAACTTCATATAAATAGCTGTAACCTTTGATAGAAGACTCGGATACACATGTTTATGGCTTTATCTTATAGAACTCAAGGTCTCCGTGCTGGGCAAACAGGTTTTTGCAGCTGTTTGAGCTAAGATTTCCAAGTTATTCACATAATGAAAACCTATACTTTGTTTCGGTCGAGTTCCCCATTCAAATGCATGTAACAGTGAGAAACGCACTGTCTTGGCGAAAGAAAGCTATTTTGTACAACTTCATAGAAATAGCTGTAACTTTTGATAGAAGACTCAGACAAACATGTTTATGGCCTTATATTATAGAACTCAAGGTCTCCGTGCTGGTCAAACAGGTTTTGCAGCTGTTTGAGCTAAGATTTCCAAGTTATTCACATAATGAAAACTTATACTTTGTTTCGGTCGAGTTCCCCATTCAAATGCATGTAACAGTGAGAAACGCACTGTCATGGCGAAAGAAAGCGTTTTTGTACAACTTCATATAAATAGCTGTAACTTTTGATAGAAGACTCGGATACACATGTTTATGGCTTTATCTTATAGAACTCAAGGTCTCCGTGCTGGGCAAATAGGTTTTGCAGCTGTTTGAGCTAAGATTTCCAAGTTATTCACATAATGAAAACCTATACTTTGTTTCGGTCGAGTTCCCCATTCAAATGCATGTAACAGTGAGAAACGCACTGTCTTGGCGAAAGAAAGCGTTTTTGTACAACTTCATATAAATAGCTGTAACTTTTGATAGAAGACTCGGATACACATGTTTATGGCTTTATCTTATAGAACTCAAGGTCTCCGTGCTGGGAAAACAGGTTTTGCAGCTGTTTGAGCTAAGATTTTCAAGTTATTCACATAATGAAAACTTATACTTTGTTTCGGTCGAGTTCCCCATTCAAATGCATGTAACAGTGAGAAACGCACTGTCTTGGCGAAAGAAAGCGTTTTTGTACAACTTCATAGAAATAGCTGTAACTTTTGATAGAAGACTCAGACAAACATGTTTATGGCTTTATCTTATAGAACTCAAGGTCTCCGTGCTGGGAAAACAGGTTTTGCAGCTGTTTGAGCTAAGATTTCCAAGTTATTCACATAATGAAAACTTATACTTTGTTTCGGTCGAGTTCCCCATTCAAATGCATGTAACAGTGAGAAACGCACTGTCTTGGCGAAAGAAAGCGTTTTTGTACAACTTCATATAAATAGCTGTAACTTTTGATAGAAGACTCGGATACACATGTTTATGGCTTTATCTTATAGAACTCAAGGTCTCCTTGCTGGGCAAACAGGTTTTGCAGCTGTTTGAGCTAAAATTTCCAAGTTATTCACATAATGAAAACCTATACTTTGTTTCGGTCGAGTTCCCCATTCAAATGCATGTAACAGTGAGAAACGCACTGTCTTGGCGAAAGAAAGCGTTTTTGTACAACTTCATATAAATAGCTGTAACTTTTGATAGAAGACTCGGATACACATGTTTATGGCTTTATCTTATAGAACTCAAGGTCTCCGTGCTGGGCAAATAGGTTTTGCAGCTGTTTGAGCTAAGATTTCCAAGTTATTCACATAATGAAAACCTATACTTTGTTTCGGTCGAGTTCCCCATTCAAATGCATGTAACAGTGAGAAACGCACTGTCTTGGCGAAAGAAAGCGTTTTTGTACAACTTCATATGAATAGCTGTAACTTTTGATAGAAGACTCAGACAAACATGTTTATGGCCCTATATTATAGAACTCAAGGTCTCCGTGCTGGGAAAACAGGTTTTGCAGCTGTTTGAGCTAAGATTTCCAAGTTATTCACATAATGAAAACTTATACTTTGTTTCGGTCGAGTTCCCCATTCAAATGCATGTAACAGTGAGAAACGCACTGTCTTGGCGAAAGAAAGCGTTTTTGTACAACTTCATAGAAATAGCTGTAACTTTTGATAGAAGACTCGGATACACATGTTTATGGCTTTATCTTATAGAACTCAAGGTCTCCTTGCTGGGCAAACAGGTTTTGCAGCTGTTTGAGCAAAAATTTCCAAGTTATTCACATAATGAAAACCTATACTTTGTTTCGGTCGAGTTCCCCATTCAAATGCATGTAACAGTGAGAAACGCACTGTCTTGGCGAAAGAAAGCATTTTTGTACAACTTCATATAAATAGCTGTAACTTTTGATAGAAGACTCAGACAAACATGTTTATGGCTTTATCTTATAGAACTCAAGGTCTACGTGCTGGGAAAACAGGTTTTGCAGCTGTTTGAGCTAAGATTTCCAAGTTATTCACATAATGAAAACCTATACTTTGTTTCGGTCGAGTTCCCCATTCAAATGCATGTAACAGTGAGAAACGCACTGTCTTGGCGAAAGAAAGCGTTTTTGTACAACTTCATAGAAATAGCTGTAACTTTTGATAGAAGACTCGGATACACATGTTTATGGCTTTATCTTATAGAACTCAAGGTCTCCGTGCTGGGCAAACAGGTTTTGCAGCTGTTTGAGCTAAGATTTCCAAGTTATTCACATAATGAAAACCTATACTTTGTTTCGGTCGAGTTCCCCATTCAAATGCATGTAACAGTGAGAAACGCACTGTCTTGGCGAAAGAAAGCGTTTTTGTACAACTTCATATAAATAGCTGTAACTTTTGATAGAAGACTCAGACAAACATGTTTATGGCTTTATCTTATAGAACTCAAGGTCTACGTGCTGGGAAAACAGGTTTTGCAGCTGTTTGAGCTAAGATTTCCAAGTTATTCACATAATGAAAACCTATACTTTGTTTCGGTCGAGTTCCCCATTCAAATGCATGTAACAGTGAGAAACGCACTGTCTTGGCGAAAGAAAGCGTTTTTGTACAACTTCATATAAATAGCTGTAACTTTTGATAGAAGACTCGGATACACATGTTTATGGCTTTATCTTATAGAACTCAAGGTCTCCGTGCTGGGCAAACAGGTTTTTGCAGCTGTTTGAGCTAAGATTTCCAAGTTATTCACATAATGAAAACCTATACTTTGTTTCGGTCGAGTTCCCCATTCAAATGCATGTAACAGTGAGAAACGCACTGTCTTGGCGAAAGAAAGCTATTTTGTACAACTTCATAGAAATAGCTGTAACTTTTGATAGAAGACTCAGACAAACATGTTTATGGCCTTATATTATAGAACTCAAGGTCTCCGTGCTGGGCAAACAGGTTTTGCAGCTGTTTGAGCTAAGATTTCCAAGTTATTCACATAATGAAAACTTATACTTTGTTTCGGTCGAGTTCCCCATTCAAATGCATGTAACAGTGAGAAACGCACTGTCATGGCGAAAGAAAGCGTTTTTGTACAACTTCATATAAATAGCTGTAACTTTTGATAGAAGACTCGGATACACATGTTTATGGCTTTATCTTATAGAACTCAAGGTCTCCGTGCTGGGCAAATAGGTTTTGCAGCTGTTTGAGCTAAGATTTCCAAGTTATTCACATAATGAAAACCTATACTTTGTTTCGGTCGAGTTCCCCATTCAAATGCATGTAACAGTGAGAAACGCACTGTCTTGGCGAAAGAAAGCGTTTTTGTACAACTTCATATAAATAGCTGTAACTTTTGATAGAAGACTCGGATACACATGTTTATGGCTTTATCTTATAGAACTCAAGGTCTCCGTGCTGGGAAAACAGGTTTTGCAGCTGTTTGAGCTAAGATTTTCAAGTTATTCACATAATGAAAACTTATACTTTGTTTCGGTCGAGTTCCCCATTCAAATGCATGTAACAGTGAGAAATGCACTGTCTTGGCGAAAGAAAGCGTTTTTGTACAACTTCATAGAAATAGCTGTAACTTTTGATAGAAGACTCAGACAAACATGTTTATGGCCTTATATTATAGAACTCAAGGTCTAGGTGCTGGGCAAATAGGTTTTGCAGCTGTTTGAGCTAAGATTTCCAAGTTATTCACATAATGAAAACCTATACTTTGTTTCGGTCGAGTTCCCCATTCAAATGCATGTAACAGTGAGAAACGCACTGTCTTGGCGAAAGAAAGCGTTTTTGTACAACTTCATATAAATAGCTGTAACTTTTGATAGAAGACTCGGATACACATGTTTATGGCTTTATCTTATAGAACTCAAGGTCTCCGTGCTGGGCAAACAGGTTTTGCAGCTGTTTGAGCTAAGATTTTCAAGTTATTCACATAATGAAAACTTATACTTTGTTTCGGTCGAGTTCCCCATTCAAATGCATGTAACAGTGAGAAACGCACTGTCTTGGCGAAAGAAAGCGTTTTTGTACAACTTCATATGAATAGCTGTAACTTTTGATAGAAGACTCGGATACACATGTTTATGGCTTTATCTTATAGAACTCAAGGTCTCCGTGCTGGGCAAATAGGTTTTGCAGCTGTTTGAGCTAAGATTTCCAAGTTATTCACATAATGAAAACCTATACTTTGTTTCGGTCGAGTTCCCCATTCAAATGCATGTAACAGTGAGAAACGCACTGTCTTGGCGAAAGAAAGCGTTTTTGTACAACTTCATATAAATAGCTGTAACTTTTGATAGAAGACTCGGATACACATGTTTATGGCTTTATCTTATAGAACTCAAGGTCTCCGTGCTGGGCAAATAGGTTTTGCAGCTGTTTGAGCTAAGATTTCCAAGTTATTCACATAATGAAAACCTATACTTTGTTTCGGTGGAGTTCCCCATTCAAATGCATGTAACAGTGAGAAACGCACTGTCTTGGCGAAAGAAAGCTATTTTGTACAACTTCATAGAAATAGCTGTAACTTTTGATAGAAGACTCAGACAAACATGTTTATGGCCCTATATTATAGAACTCAAGGTCTCCGTGCTGGGAAAACAGGTTTTGCAGCTGTTTGAGCTAAGATTTCCAAGTTATTCACATAATGAAAACTTATACTTTGTTTCGGTCGAGTTCCCCATTCAAATGCATGTAACAGTGAGAAACGCACTGTCTTGGCGAAAGAAAGCGTTTTTGTACAACTTCATATAAATAGCTGTAACTTTTGATAGAAGACTCGGATACACATGTTTATGGCTTTATCTTATAGAACTCAAGGTCTCCTTGCTGGGCAAACAGGTTTTGCAGCTGTTTGAGCTAAAATTTCCAAGTTATTCACATAATGAAAACCTATACTTTGTTTCGGTCGAGTTCCCCATTCAAATGCATGTAACAGTGAGAAACGCACTGTCTTGGCAAAAGAAAGCTATTTTGTACAACTTCATATAAATAGCTGTAACTTTTGATAGAAGACTCGGATACACATGTTTATGGCTTTATCTTATAGAACTCAAGGTCTCCTTGCTGGGCAAACAGGTTTTGCAGCTGTTTGAGCTAAAATTTCCAAGTTATTCACATAATGAAAACCTATACTTTGTTTCGGTCGAGTTCCCCATTCAAATGCATGTAACAGTGAGAAACGCACTGTCTTGGCGAAAGAAAGCGTTTTTGTACAACTTCATATAAATAGCTGTAACTTTTGATAGAAGACTCAAACAAACTTGTTTATGGCTTTATCTTATAGAACTCAAGGTCTCCGTGCTGGGAAAACAGGTTTTGCAGCTGTTTGAGCTAAGATTTCCAAGTTATTCACATAATGAAAACCTATACTTTGTTTCGGTCGAGTTCCCCATTCAAAATGCATGTAACAGTGAGAAACGCACTGTCTTGGCGAAAGAAAGCATTTTTGTACAACTTCATATAAATAGCTGTAACTTTTGATAGAAGACTCAGACAAACATGTTTATGGCCTTATATTATAGAACTCAAGGTCTCCGTGCTGGGAAAACAGGTTTTGCAGCTGTTTGAGCTAAGATTTCCAAGTTATTCACATAATGAAAACTTATACTTTGTTTCGGTCGAGTTCCCCATTCAAATGCATGTAACAGTGAGAAACGCACTGTCTTGGCAAAAGAAAGCTATTTTGTACAACTTCATAGAAATAGCTGTAACTTTTGATAGAAGACTCAGACAAACATGTTTATGGCCCTATATTATAGAACTCAAGGTCTCCGTCCTGGGCAAACAGGTTTTGCAGCTGTTTGAGCTAAGATTTCCAAGTTATTCACATAATGAAAACTTATACTTTGTTTCGGTCGAGTTCCCCATTCAAATGCATGTAACAGTGAGAAACGCACTGTCTTGGCGAAAGAAAGCGTTTTTGTACAACTTCATAGAAATAGCTGTAACTTTTGATAGAAGACTCGGATACACATGTTTATGGCTTTATCTTATAGAACTCAAGGTCTCCTTGCTGGGCAAACAGGTTTTGCAGCTGTTTGAGCTAAGATTTCCAAGTTATTCACATAATGAAAACTTATACTTTGTTTCGGTCGAGTTCCCCATTCAAATGCATGTAACAGTGAGAAACGCACTGTCTTGGCGAAAGAAAGCGTTTTTGTACAACTTCATATAAATAGCTGTAACTTTTGATAGAAGACTCAGACAAACATGTTTATGGCCTTATATTATAGAACTCAAGGTCTCCGTGCTGGGAAAACAGGTTTTGCAGCTGTTTGAGCTAAGATTTCCAAGTTATTCACATAATGAAAACCTATACTTTGTTTCGGTCGAGTTCCCCATTCAAAATGCATGTAACAGTGAGAAACGCACTGTCTTGGCGAAAGAAAGCGTTTTTGTACAACTTCATAGAAATAGCTGTAACTTTTGATAGAAGACTCAGACAAACATGTTTATGGCTTTATCTTATAGAACTCAAGGTCTCCGTGCTGGGCAAACAGGTTTTGCAGCTGTTTGAGCTAAGATTTCCAAGTTATTCACATAATGAAAACTTATACTTTGTTTCGGTCGAGTTCCCCATTCAAATGCATGTAACAGTGAGAAACGCACTGTCTTGGCGAAAGAAAGCGTTTTTGTACAACTTCATATAAATAGCTGTAACTTTTGATAGAAGACTCGGATACACATGTTTATGGCTTTATCTTATAGAACTCAAGGTCTCCGTGCTGGGCAAATAGGTTTTGCAGCTGTTTGAGCTAAGATTTCCAAGTTATTCACATAATGAAAACCTATACTTTGTTTCGGTCGAGTTCCCCATTCAAATGCATGTAACAGTGAGAAACGCACTGTCTTGGCGAAAGAAAGCGTTTTTGTACAACTTCATAGAAATAGCTGTAACTTTTGATAGAAGACTCAGACAAACATGTTTATGGCCCTATATTATAGAACTCAAGGTCTCCGTGCTGGGAAAACAGGTTTTGCAGCTGTTTGAGCTAAGATTTCCAAGTTATTCACATAATGAAAACCTATACTTTGTTTCGGTCGAGTTCCCACTTCAAATGCATGTAACAGTGAGAAACGCACTGTCTTGGCGAAAGAAAGCGTTTTTGTACAACTTCATATAAATAGCTGTAACTTTTGATAGAAGACTCGGATACACATGTTTATGGCTTTATCTTATAGAACTCAAGGTCTCCGTGCTGGGAAAACAGGTTTTGCAGCTGTTTGAGCTAAGATTTCCAAGTTATTCACATAATGAAAACCTATACTTTGTTTCGGTCGAGTTCCCCATTCAAATGCATGTAACAGTGAGAAACGCACTGTCTTGGCGAAAGAAAGCGTTTTTGTACAACTTCATATGAATAGCTGTAACTTTTGATAGAAGACTCGGATACACATGTTTATGGCTTTATCTTATAGAACTCAAGGTCTCCGTGCTGGGCAAACAGGTTTTGCAGCTGTTTGAGCTAAGATTTCCAAGTTATTCACATAATGAAAACTTATACTTTGTTTCGGTGGAGTTCCCCATTCAAATGCATGTAACAGTGAGAAACGCACTGTCTTGGCGAAAGAAAGCGTTTTTGTACAACTTCATATAAATAGCTGTAACTTTTGATAGAAGACTCGGATACACATGTTTATGGCTTTATCTTATAGAACTCAAGGTCTCCGTGCTGGGCAAATAGGTTTTGCAGCTGTTTGAGCTAAGATTTCCAAGTTATTCACATAATGAAAACCTATACTTTGTTTCGGTCGAGTTCCCCATTCAAATGCATGTAACAGTGAGAAACGCACTGTCTTGGCGAAAGAAAGCGTTTTTGTACAACTTCATATAAATAGCTGTAACTTTTGATAGAAGACTCGGATACACATGTTTATGGCTTTATCTTATAGAACTCAAGGTCTCCGTGCTGGGCAAATAGGTTTTGCAGCTGTTTGAGCTAAGATTTCCAAGTTATTCACATAATGAAAACCTATACTTTGTTTCGGTGGAGTTCCCCATTCAAATGCATGTAACAGTGAGAAACGCACTGTCTTGGCGAAAAAAAGCTATTTTGTACAACTTCATATAAATAGCTGTAACTTTTGATAGAAGACTCAGACAAACATGTTTATGGCCTTATATTATAGAACTCAAGGTCTCCGTGCTGGGAAAACAGGTTTTGCAGCTGTTTGAGCTAAGATTTCCAAGTTATTCACATAATGAAAACCTATACTTTGTTTCGGTGGAGTTCCCCATTCAAATGCATGTAACAGTGAGAAACGCACTGTCTTGGCGAAAGAAAGCGTTTTTGTACAACTTCATATGAATAGCTGTAACTTTTGATAGAAGACTCGGATACACATGTTTATGGCTTTATCTTATAGAACTCAAGGTCTCCGTGCTGGGCAAACAGGTTTTGCAGCTGTTTGAGCTAAGATTTCCAAGTTATTCACATAATGAAAACCTATACTTTGTTTCGGTCGAGTTCCCCATTCAAATGCATGTAACAGTGAGAAACGCACTGTCTTGGCGAAAGAAAGCGTTTTTGTACAACTTCATATAAATAGCTGTAACTTTTGATAGAAGACTCGGATACACATGTTTATGGCTTTATCTTATAGAACTCAAGGTCTCCGTGCTGGGAAAACAGGTTTTGCAGCTGTTTGAGCTAAGATTTCCAAGTTATTCACATAATGAAAACCTATACTTTGTTTCGGTGGAGTTCCCCATTCAAATGCATGTAACAGTGAGAAACGCACTGTCTTGGCGAAAGAAAGCGTTTTTGTACAACTTCATATGAATAGCTGTAACTTTTGATAGAAGACTCGGATACACATGTTTATGGCTTTATCTTATAGAACTCAAGGTCTCCGTGCTGGGCAAACAGGTTTTGCAGCTGTTTGAGCTAAGATTTCCAAGTTATTCACATAATGAAAACTTATACTTTGTTTCGGTGGAGTTCCCCATTCAAATGCATGTAACAGTGAGAAACGCACTGTCTTGGCGAAAGAAAGCGTTTTTGTACAACTTCATATAAATAGCTGTAACTTTTGATAGAAGACTCGGATACACATGTTTATGGCTTTATCTTATAGAACTCAAGGTCTCCGTGCTGGGCAAATAGGTTTTGCAGCTGTTTGAGCTAAGATTTCCAAGTTATTCACATAATGAAAACCTATACTTTGTTTCGGTGGAGTTCCCCATTCAAATGCATGTAACAGTGAGAAACGCACTGTCTTGGCGAAAGAAAGCGTTTTTGTACAACTTCATATAAATAGCTGTAACTTTTGATAGAAGACTCGGATACACATGTTTATGGCTTTATCTTATAGAACTCAAGGTCTCCGTGCTGGGCAAATAGGTTTTGCAGCTGTTTGAGCTAAGATTTCCAAGTTATTCACATAATGAAAACCTATACTTTGTTTCGGTGGAGTTCCCCATTCAAATGCATGTAACAGTGAGAAACGCACTGTCTTGGCGAAAGAAAGCTATTTTGTACAACTTCATATAAATAGCTGTAACTTTTGATAGAAGACTCAGACAAACATGTTTATGGCCTTATATTATAGAACTCAAGGTCTCCGTGCTGGGAAAACAGGTTTTGCAGCTGTTTGAGCTAAGATTTCCAAGTTATTCACATAATGAAAACCTATACTTTGTTTCGGTGGAGTTCCCCATTCAAATGCATGTAACAGTGAGAAACGCACTGTCTTGGCGAAAGAAAGCGTTTTTGTACAACTTCATATGAATAGCTGTAACTTTTGATAGAAGACTCGGATACACATGTTTATGGCTTTATCTTATAGAACTCAAGGTCTCCGTGCTGGGCAAACAGGTTTTGCAGCTGTTTGAGCTAAGATTTCCAAGTTATTCACATAATGAAAACCTATACTTTGTTTCGGTCGAGTTCCCCATTCAAATGCATGTAACAGTGAGAAACGCACTGTCTTGGCGAAAGAAAGCGTTTTTGTACAACTTCATATAAATAGCTGTAACTGTTGATAGAAGACTCAAACAAACATGTTTATGGCTTTATCTTATAGAACTCAAGGTCTCCGTGCTGGGAAAACAGGTTTTGCAGCTGTTTGAGCTAAGATTTCCAAGTTATTCACATAATGAAAACCTATACTTTGTTTCGGTCGAGTTCCCCATTCAAATGCATGTAACAGTGAGAAACGCACTGTCTTGGCGAAAGAAAGCTATTTTGTACAACTTCATATAAATAGCTGTAACTTTTGATAGAAGACTCAGACAAACATGTTTATGGCCTTATATTATAGAACTCAAGGTCTCCGTGCTGGGAAAACAGGTTTTGCAGCTGTTTGAGCTAAGATTTCCAAGTTATTCACATAATGAAAACCTATACTTTGTTTCGGTCGAGTTCCCCATTCAAATGCATGTAACAGTGAGAAACGCACTGTCTTGGCGAAAGAAAGCGTTTTTGTACAACTTCATATGAATAGCTGTAACTTTTGATAGAAGACTCGGATACACATGTTTATGGCTTTATCTTATAGAACTCAAGGTCTCCGTGCTGGGCAAATAGGTTTTGCAGCTGTTTGAGCTAAGATTTCCAAGTTATTCACATAATGAAAACCTATACTTTGTTTCGGTGGAGTTCCCCATTCAAATGCATGTAACAGTGAGAAACGCACTGTCTTGGCGAAAGAAAGCTATTTTGTACAACTTCATATAAATAGCTGTAACTTTTGATAGAAGACTCAGACAAACATGTTTATGGCCTTATATTATAGAACTCAAGGTCTCCGTGCTGGGAAAACAGGTTTTGCAGCTGTTTGAGCTAAGATTTCCAAGTTATTCACATAATGAAAACCTATACTTTGTTTCGGTGGAGTTCCCCATTCAAATGCATGTAACAGTGAGAAACGCACTGTCTTGGCGAAAGAAAGCGTTTTTGTACAACTTCATATGAATAGCTGTAACTTTTGATAGAAGACTCGGATACACATGTTTATGGCTTTATCTTATAGAACTCAAGGTCTCCGTGCTGGGCAAACAGGTTTTGCAGCTGTTTGAGCTAAGATTTCCAAGTTATTCACATAATGAAAACCTATACTTTGTTTCGGTCGAGTTCCCCATTCAAATGCATGTAACAGTGAGAAACGCACTGTCTTGGCGAAAGAAAGCGTTTTTGTACAACTTCATATAAATAGCTGTAACTGTTGATAGAAGACTCAAACAAACATGTTTATGGCTTTATCTTATAGAACTCAAGGTCTCCGTGCTGGGCAAACAGGTTTTGCAGCTGTTTGAGCTAAGATTTCCAAGTTATTCACATAATGAAAACCTATACTTTGTTTCGGTCGAGTTCCCACTTCAAATGCATGTAACAGTGAGAAACGCACTGTCTTGGCGAAAGAAAGCGTTTTTGTACAACTTCATATAAATAGCTGTAACTTTTGATAGAAGACTCGGATACACATGTTTATGGCTTTATCTTATAGAACTCAAGGTCTCCGTGCTGGGAAAACAGGTTTTGCAGCTGTTTGAGCTAAGATTTCCAAGTTATTCACATAATGAAAACCTATACTTTGTTTCGGTCGAGTTCCCCATTCAAATGCATGTAACAGTGAGAAACGCACTGTCTTGGCGAAAGAAAGCTATTTTGTACAACTTCATAGAAATAGCTGTAACTTTTGATAGAAGACTCAGACAAACATGTTTATGGCCTTATATTATAGAACTCAAGGTCTCCGTGCTGGTCAAACAGGTTTTGCAGCTGTTTGAGCTAAGATTTCCAAGTTATTCACATAATGAAAACCTATACTTTGTTTCGGTGGAGTTCCCCATTCAAATGCATGTAACAGTGAGAAACGCACTGTCTTGGCGAAAGAAAGCGTTTTTGTACAACTTCATATGAATAGCTGTAACTTTTGATAGAAGACTCGGATACACATGTTTATGGCTTTATCTTATAGAACTCAAGGTCTCCGTGCTGGGCAAACAGGTTTTGCAGCTGTTTGAGCTAAGATTTCCAAGTTATTCACATAATGAAAACTTATACTTTGTTTCGGTGGAGTTCCCCATTCAAATGCATGTAACAGTGAGAAACGCACTGTCTTGGCGAAAGAAAGCGTTTTTGTACAACTTCATATAAATAGCTGTAACTTTTGATAGAAGACTCGGATACACATGTTTATGGCTTTATCTTATAGAACTCAAGGTCTCCGTGCTGGGCAAATAGGTTTTGCAGCTGTTTGAGCTAAGATTTCCAAGTTATTCACATAATGAAAACCTATACTTTGTTTCGGTGGAGTTCCCCATTCAAATGCATGTAACAGTGAGAAACGCACTGTCTTGGCGAAAGAAAGCTATTTTGTACAACTTCATATAAATAGCTGTAACTTTTGATAGAAGACTCAGACAAACATGTTTATGGCCTTATATTATAGAACTCAAGGTCTCCGTGCTGGGAAAACAGGTTTTGCAGCTGTTTGAGCTAAGATTTCCAAGTTATTCACATAATGAAAACCTATACTTTGTTTCGGTGGAGTTCCCCATTCAAATGCATGTAACAGTGAGAAACGCACTGTCTTGGCGAAAGAAAGCGTTTTTGTACAACTTCATATGAATAGCTGTAACTTTTGATAGAAGACTCGGATACACATGTTTATGGCTTTATCTTATAGAACTCAAGGTCTCCGTGCTGGGCAAACAGGTTTTGCAGCTGTTTGAGCTAAGATTTCCAAGTTATTCACATAATGAAAACCTATACTTTGTTTCGGTCGAGTTCCCCATTCAAATGCATGTAACAGTGAGAAACGCACTGTCTTGGCGAAAGAAAGCGTTTTTGTACAACTTCATATAAATAGCTGTAACTGTTGATAGAAGACTCAAACAAACATGTTTATGGCTTTATCTTATAGAACTCAAGGTCTCCGTGCTGGGAAAACAGGTTTTGCAGCTGTTTGAGCTAAGATTTCCAAGTTATTCACATAATGAAAACCTATACTTTGTTTCGGTCGAGTTCCCCATTCAAATGCATGTAACAGTGAGAAACGCACTGTCTTGGCGAAAGAAAGCTATTTTGTACAACTTCATATAAATAGCTGTAACTTTTGATAGAAGACTCAGACAAACATGTTTATGGCCTTATATTATAGAACTCAAGGTCTCCGTGCTGGGAAAACAGGTTTTGCAGCTGTTTGAGCTAAGATTTCCAAGTTATTCACATAATGAAAACCTATACTTTGTTTCGGTCGAGTTCCCCATTCAAATGCATGTAACAGTGAGAAACGCACTGTCTTGGCGAAAGAAAGCGTTTTTGTACAACTTCATATGAATAGCTGTAACTTTTGATAGAAGACTCGGATACACATGTTTATGGCTTTATCTTATAGAACTCAAGGTCTCCGTGCTGGGCAAATAGGTTTTGCAGCTGTTTGAGCTAAGATTTCCAAGTTATTCACATAATGAAAACCTATACTTTGTTTCGGTGGAGTTCCCCATTCAAATGCATGTAACAGTGAGAAACGCACTGTCTTGGCGAAAGAAAGCTATTTTGTACAACTTCATATAAATAGCTGTAACTTTTGATAGAAGACTCAGACAAACATGTTTATGGCCTTATATTATAGAACTCAAGGTCTCCGTGCTGGGAAAACAGGTTTTGCAGCTGTTTGAGCTAAGATTTCCAAGTTATTCACATAATGAAAACCTATACTTTGTTTCGGTGGAGTTCCCCATTCAAATGCATGTAACAGTGAGAAACGCACTGTCTTGGCGAAAGAAAGCGTTTTTGTACAACTTCATATGAATAGCTGTAACTTTTGATAGAAGACTCGGATACACATGTTTATGGCTTTATCTTATAGAACTCAAGGTCTCCGTGCTGGGCAAACAGGTTTTGCAGCTGTTTGAGCTAAGATTTCCAAGTTATTCACATAATGAAAACCTATACTTTGTTTCGGTCGAGTTCCCCATTCAAATGCATGTAACAGTGAGAAACGCACTGTCTTGGCGAAAGAAAGCGTTTTTGTACAACTTCATATAAATAGCTGTAACTGTTGATAGAAGACTCAAACAAACATGTTTATGGCTTTATCTTATAGAACTCAAGGTCTCCGTGCTGGGCAAACAGGTTTTGCAGCTGTTTGAGCTAAGATTTCCAAGTTATTCACATAATGAAAACCTATACTTTGTTTCGGTCGAGTTCCCACTTCAAATGCATGTAACAGTGAGAAACGCACTGTCTTGGCGAAAGAAAGCGTTTTTGTACAACTTCATATAAATAGCTGTAACTTTTGATAGAAGACTCGGATACACATGTTTATGGCTTTATCTTATAGAACTCAAGGTCTCCGTGCTGGGAAAACAGGTTTTGCAGCTGTTTGAGCTAAGATTTCCAAGTTATTCACATAATGAAAACCTATACTTTGTTTCGGTCGAGTTCCCCATTCAAATGCATGTAACAGTGAGAAACGCACTGTCTTGGCGAAAGAAAGCTATTTTGTACAACTTCATAGAAATAGCTGTAACTTTTGATAGAAGACTCAGACAAACATGTTTATGGCCTTATATTATAGAACTCAAGGTCTCCGTGCTGGTCAAACAGGTTTTGCAGCTGTTTGAGCTAAGATTTCCAAGTTATTCACATAATGAAAACCTATACTTTGTTTCGGTGGAGTTCCCCATTCAAATGCATGTAACAGTGAGAAACGCACTGTCTTGGCGAAAGAAAGCGTTTTTGTACAACTTCATATGAATAGCTGTAACTTTTGATAGAAGACTCGGATACACATGTTTATGGCTTTATCTTATAGAACTCAAGGTCTCCGTGCTGGGCAAACAGGTTTTGCAGCTGTTTGAGCTAAGATTTCCAAGTTATTCACATAATGAAAACTTATACTTTGTTTCGGTGGAGTTCCCCATTCAAATGCATGTAACAGTGAGAAACGCACTGTCTTGGCGAAAGAAAGCGTTTTTGTACAACTTCATATAAATAGCTGTAACTTTTGATAGAAGACTCGGATACACATGTTTATGGCTTTATATTATAGAACTCAAGGTCTCCGTGCTGGGAAAACAGGTTTTGCAGCTGTTTGAGCTAAGATTTCCAAGTTATTCACATAATGAAAACCTATACTTTGTTTCGGTCGAGTTCCCCATTCAAATGCATGTAACAGTGAGAAACGCACTGTCTTGGCGAAAGAAAGCTATTTTGTACAACTTCATAGAAATAGCTGTAACTTTTGATAGAAGACTCAGACAAACATGTTTATGGCCTTATATTATAGAACTCAAGGTCTCCGTGCTGGTCAAACAGGTTTTGCAGCTGTTTGAGCTAAGATTTCCAAGTTATTCACATAATGAAAACCTATACTTTGTTTCGGTGGAGTTCCCCATTCAAATGCATGTAACAGTGAGAAACGCACTGTCTTGGCGAAAGAAAGCGTTTTTGTACAACTTCATATGAATAGCTGTAACTTTTGATAGAAGACTCGGATACACATGTTTATGGCTTTATCTTATAGAACTCAAGGTCTCCGTGCTGGGCAAACAGGTTTTGCAGCTGTTTGAGCTAAGATTTCCAAGTTATTCACATAATGAAAACTTATACTTTGTTTCGGTGGAGTTCCCCATTCAAATGCATGTAACAGTGAGAAACGCACTGTCTTGGCGAAAGAAAGCGTTTTTGTACAACTTCATATAAATAGCTGTAACTTTTGATAGAAGACTCGGATACACATGTTTATGGCTTTATCTTATAGAACTCAAGGTCTCCGTGCTGGGAAAACAGGTTTTGCAGCTGTTTGAGCTAAGATTTCCAAGTTATTCACATAATGAAAACCTATACTTTGTTTCGGTCGAGTTCCCCATTCAAATGCATGTAACAGTGAGAAACGCACTGTCTTGGCGAAAGAAAGCGTTTTTGTACAACTTCATATAAATAGCTGTAACTTTTGATAGAAGACTCGGATACACATGTTTATGGCTTTATCTTATAGAACTCAAGGTCTCCGTGCTGGGCAAATAGGTTTTGCAGCTGTTTGAGCTAAGATTTCCAAGTTATTCACATAATGAAAACCTATACTTTGTTTCGGTGGAGTTCCCCATTCAAATGCATGTAACAGTGAGAAACGCACTGTCTTGGCGAAAGAAAGCGTTTTTGTACAACTTCATATAAATAGCTGTAACTTTTGATAGAAGACTCGGATACACATGTTTATGGCCTTATATTATAGAACTCAAGGTCTCCGTGCTGGGAAAACAGGTTTTGCAGCTGTTTGAGCTAAGATTTCCAAGTTATTCACATAATGAAAACCTATACTTTGTTTCGGTGGAGTTCCCCATTCAAATGCATGTAACAGTGAGAAACGCACTGTCTTGGCGAAAGAAAGCGTTTTTGTACAACTTCATAGAAATAGCTGTAACTTTTGATAGAAGACTCGGATACACATGTTTATGGCTTTATCTTATAGAACTCAAGGTCTCCGTGCTGGGCAAACAGGTTTTGCAGCTGTTTGAGCTAAGATTTCCAAGTTATTCACATAATGAAAACCTATACTTTGTTTCGGTGGAGTTCCCCATTCAAATGCATGTAACAGTGAGAAACGCACTGTCTTGGCGAAAGAAAGCGTTTTTGTACAACTTCATATAAATAGCTGTAACTTTTGATAGAAGACTCAGACAAACATGTTTATGGCCTTATATTATAGAACTCAAGGTCTCCGTGCTGGTCAAACAGGTTTTGCAGCTGTTTGAGCTAAGATTTCCAAGTTATTCACATAATGAAAACCTATACTTTGTTTCGGTCGAGTTCCCCATTCAAATGCATGTAACAGTGAGAAACGCACTGTCTTGGCGAAAGAAAGCGTTTTTGTACAACTTCATATAAATAGCTGTAACTTTTGATAGAAGACTCGGATACACATGTTTATGGCTTTATCTTATAGAACTCAAGGTCTCCGTGCTGGGCAAATAGGTTTTGCAGCTGTTTGAGCTAAGATTTCCAAGTTATTCACATAATGAAAACCTATACTTTGTTTCGGTGGAGTTCCCCATTCAAATGCATGTAACAGTGAGAAACGCACTGTCTTGGCGAAAGAAAGCGTTTTTGTACAACTTCATATAAATAGCTGTAACTTTTGATAGAAGACTCGGATACACATGTTTATGGCTTTATCTTATAGAACTCAAGGTCTCCGTGCTGGGCAAACAGGTTTTGCAGCTGTTTGAGCTAAGATTTCCAAGTTATTCACATAATGAAAACCTATACTTTGTTTCGGTCAAGTTCCCACTTCAAATGCATGTAACAGTGAGAAACGCACTGTCTTGGCGAAAGAAAGCGTTTTTGTACAACTTCATATGAATAGCTGTAACTTTTGATAGAAGACTCGGATACACATGTTTATGGCTTTATCTTATAGAACTCAAGGTCTCCGTGCTGGGAAAACAGGTTTTGCAGCTGTTTGAGCTAAGATTTCCAAGTTATTCACATAATGAAAACTTATACTTTGTTTCGGTCGAGTTCCCCATTCAAATGCATGTAACAGTGAGAAACGCACTGTCTTGGCGAAAGAAAGCGTTTTTGTACAACTTCATATAAATAGCTGTAACTTTTGATAGAAGACTCGGATACACATGTTTATGGCTTTATCTTATAGAACTCAAGGTCTCCGTGCTGGGCAAACAGGTTTTGCAGCTGTTTGAGCTAAGATTTCCAAGTTATTCACATAATGAAAACCTATACTTTGTTTCGGTCGAGTTCCCCATTCAAATGCATGTAACAGTGAGAAACGCACTGTCTTGGCGAAAGAAAGCGTTTTTGTACAACTTCATATGAATAGCTGTAACTTTTGATAGAAGACTCGGATACACATGTTTATGGCTTTATCTTATAGAACTCAAGGTCTCCGTGCTGGGCAAACAGGTTTTGCAGCTGTTTGAGCTAAGATTTCCAAGTTATTCACATAATGAAAACCTATACTTTGTTTCGGTCGAGTTCCCACTTCAAATGCATGTAACAGTGAGAAACGCACTGTCTTGGCGAAAGAAAGCGTTTTTGTACAACTTCATATGAATAGCTGTAACTTTTGATAGAAGACTCGGATACACATGTTTATGGCTTTATCTTATAGAACTCAAGGTCTCCGTGCTGGGAAAACAGGTTTTGCAGCTGTTTGAGCTAAGATTTCCAAGTTATTCACATAATGAAAACTTATACTTTGTTTCGGTCGAGTTCCCCATTCAAATGCATGTAACAGTGAGAAACGCACTGTCTTGGCGAAAGAAAGCGTTTTTGTACAACTTCATATAAATAGCTGTAACTTTTGATAGAAGACTCGGATACACATGTTTATGGCTTTATCTTATAGAACTCAAGGTCTCCGTGCTGGGCAAACAGGTTTTGCAGCTGTTTGAGCTAAGATTTCCAAGTTATTCACATAATGAAAACCTATACTTTGTTTCGGTCGAGTTCCCCATTCAAATGCATGTAACAGTGAGAAACGCACTGTCTTGGCGAAAGAAAGCGTTTTTGTACAACTTCATATGAATAGCTGTAACTTTTGATAGAAGACTCGGATACACATGTTTATGGCTTTATCTTATAGAACTCAAGGTCTCCGTGCTGGGCAAACAGGTTTTGCAGCTGTTTGAGCTAAGATTTCCAAGTTATTCACATAATGAAAACCTATACTTTGTTTCGGTCGAGTTCCCCATTCAAATGCATGTAACAGTGAGAAACGCACTGTCTTGGCGAAAGAAAGCGTTTTTGTACAACTTCATAGAAATAGCTGTAACTTTTGATAGAAGACTCGGATACACATGTTTATGGCTTTATCTTATAGAACTCAAGGTTCCCGTGCTGGGAAAACAGGTTTTGCAGCTGTTTGAGCTAAGATTTCCACGTTATTCACATAATGAAAACCTATACTTTGTTTCGGTCGAGTTCCCCATTCAAATGCATGTAACAGTGAGAAACGCACTGTCTTGGCGAAAGAAAGCGTTTTTGTACAACTTCATATGAATAGCTGTAACTTTTGATAGAAGACTCGGATACACATGTTTATGGCTTTATCTTATAGAACTCAAGGTCTCCGTGCTGGGCAAACAGGTTTTGCAGCTGTTTGAGCTAAGATTTCCAAGTTATTCACATAATGAAAACCTATACTTTGTTTCGGTCGAGTTCCCCATTCAAATGCATGTAACAGTGAGAAACGCACTGTCTTGGCGAAAGAAAGCTATTTTGTACAACTTCATAGAAATAGCTGTAACTTTTGATAGAAGACTCAGACAAACATGTTTATGGCCTTATATTATAGAACTCAAGGTCTCCGTGCTGGTCAAACAGGTTTTGCAGCTGTTTGAGCTAAGATTTCCAAGTTATTCACATAATGAAAACCTATACTTTGTTTCGGTCGAGTTCCCCATTCAAATGCATGTAACAGTGAGAAACGCACTGTCTTGGCGAAAGAAAGCGTTTTTGTACAACTTCATATAAATAGCTGTAACTTTTGATAGAAGACTCGGATACACATGTTTATGGCTTTATCTTATAGAACTCAAGGTTCCCGTGCTGGGCAAACAGGTTTTGCAGCTGTTTGAGCTAAGATTTCCAAGTTATTCACATAATGAAAACCTATACTTTGTTTCGGTCGAGTTCCCCATTCAAATGCATGTAACAGTGAGAAACGCACTGTCTTGGCGAAAGAAAGCTATTTTGTACAACTTCATATAAATAGCTGTAACTTTTGATAGAAGACTCAGACAAACATGTTTATGGCTTTATCTTATAGAACTCAAGGTCTCCGTGCTGGGAAAACAGGTTTTGCAGCTGTTTGAGCTAAGATTTCCAAGTTATTCACATAATGAAAACCTATACTTTGTTTCGGTCGAGTTCCCCATTCAAATGCATGTAACAGTGAGAAACGCACTGTCTTGGCGAAAGAAAGCTATTTTGTACAACTTCATAGAAATAGCTGTAACTTTTGATAGAAGACTCAGACAAACATGTTTATGGCCTTATATTATAGAACTCAAGGTCTCCGTGCTGGTCAAACAGGTTTTGCAGCTGTTTGAGCTAAGATTTCCAAGTTATTCACATAATGAAAACCTATACTTTGTTTCGGTCGAGTTCCCCATTCAAATGCATGTAACAGTGAGAAACGCACTGTCTTGGCGAAAGAAAGCGTTTTTGTACAACTTCATATAAATAGCTGTAACTTTTGATAGAAGACTCGGATACACATGTTTATGGCTTTATCTTATAGAACTCAAGGTTCCCGTGCTGGGCAAACAGGTTTTGCAGCTGTTTGAGCTAAGATTTCCAAGTTATTCACATAATGAAAACCTATACTTTGTTTCGGTCGAGTTCCCCATTCAAATGCATGTAACAGTGAGAAACGCACTGTCTTGGCGAAAGAAAGCTATTTTGTACAACTTCATATAAATAGCTGTAACTTTTGATAGAAGACTCAGACAAACATGTTTATGGCTTTATCTTATAGAACTCAAGGTCTCCGTGCTGGGAAAACAGGTTTTGCAGCTGTTTGAGCTAAGATTTCCAAGTTATTCACATAATGAAAACTTATACTTTGTTTCGGTCGAGTTCCCCATTCAAATGCATGTAACAGTGAGAAACGCACTGTCTTGGCGAAAGAAAGCGTTTTTGTACAACTTCATATGAATAGCTGTAACTTTTGATAGAAGACTCGGATACACGTTTATGGCTTTATCTTATAGAACTCAAGGTCTCCGTGCTGGGCAAACAGGTTTTGCAGCTGTTTGAGCTAAGATTTCCAAGTTATTCACATAATGAAAACCTATACTTTGTTTCGGTCGAGTTCCCCATTCAAATGCATGTAACAGTGAGAAACGCACTGTCTTGGCGAAAGAAAGCTATTTTGTACAACTTCATATAAATAGCTGTAACTTTTGATAGAAGACTCGGATACACATGTTTATGGCTTTATCTTATAGAACTCAAGGTCTCCGTGCTGGGCAAACAGGTTTTGCAGCTGTTTGAGCTAAGATTTCCAAGTTATTCACATAATGAAAACCTATACTTTGTTTCGGTCGAGTTCCCCATTCAAATGCATGTAACAGTGAGAAACGCACTGTCTTGGCGAAAGAAAGCTATTTTGTACAACTTCATAGAAATAGCTGTAACTTTTGATAGAAGACTCAGACAAACATGTTTATGGCCTTATATTATAGAACTCAAGGTCTCCGTGCTGGGCAAACAGGTTTTGCAGCTGTTTGAGCTAAGATTTCCAAGTTATTCACATAATGAAAACCTATACTTTGTTTCGGTCGAGTTCCCACTTCAAATGCATGTAACAGTGAGAAACGCACTGTCTTGGCGAAAGAAAGCGTTTTTGTACAACTTCATATAAATAGCTGTAACTTTTGATACAAGACTCGGATACACATGTTTATGGCTTTATCTTATAGAACTCAAGGTCTCCGTGCTGGGCAAATAGGTTTTGCAGCTGTTTGAGCTAAGATTTCCAAGTTATTCACATAATGAAAACCTATACTTTGTTTCGGTCGAGTTCCCACTTCAAATGCATGTAACAGTGAGAAACGCACTGTCTTGGCGAAAGAAAGCGTTTTTGTACAACTTCATATAAATAGCTGTAACTTTTGATAGAAGACTCGGATACACATGTTTATGGCTTTATCTTATAGAACTCAAGGTCTCCGTGCTGGGCAAATAGGTTTTGCAGCTGTTTGAGCTAAGATTTCCAAGTTATTCACATAATGAAAACCTATACTTTGTTTCGGTGGAGTTCCCCATTCAAATGCATGTAACAGTGAGAAACGCACTGTCTTGGCGAAAGAAAGCGTTTTTGTACAACTTCATATAAATAGCTGTAACTTTTGATAGAAGACTCGGATACACATGTTTATGGCTTTATCTTATAGAACTCAAGGTCTCCGTGCTGGGCAAATAGGTTTTGCAGCTGTTTGAGCTAAGATTTCCAAGTTATTCACATAATGAAAACCTATACTTTGTTTCGGTGGAGTTCCCCATTCAAATGCATGTAACAGTGAGAAACGCACTGTCTTGGCGAAAGAAAGCTATTTTGTACAACTTCATATAAATAGCTGTAACTTTTGATAGAAGACTCAGACAAACATGTTTATGGCCTTATATTATAGAACTCAAGGTCTCCGTGCTGGGAAAACAGGTTTTGCAGCTGTTTGAGCTAAGATTTCCAAGTTATTCACATAATGAAAACTTATACTTTGTTTCGGTCGAGTTCCCCATTCAAATGCATGTAACAGTGAGAAACGCACTGTCTTGGCGAAAGAAAGCGTTTTTGTACAACTTCATATAAATAGCTGTAACTTTTGATAGAAGACTCAGACAAACATGTTTATGGCTTTATCTTATAGAACTCAAGGTCTCCGTGCTGGGCAAACAGGTTTTGCAGCTGTTTGAGCTAAGATTTCCAAGTTATTCACATAATGAAAACCTATACTTTGTTTCGGTCAAGTTCCCACTTCAAATGCATGTAACAGTGAGAAACGCACTGTCTTGGCGAAAGAAAGCGTTTTTGTACAACTTCATATGAATAGCTGTAACTTTTGATAGAAGACTCGGATACACATGTTTATGGCTTTATCTTATAGAACTCAAGGTCTCCGTGCTGGGAAAACAGGTTTTGCAGCTGTTTGAGCTAAGATTTCCAAGTTATTCACATAATGAAAACTTATACTTTGTTTCGGTCGAGTTCCCCATTCAAATGCATGTAACAGTGAGAAACGCACTGTCTTGGCGAAAGAAAGCGTTTTTGTACAACTTCATATAAATAGCTGTAACTTTTGATAGAAGACTCGGATACACATGTTTATGGCTTTATCTTATAGAACTCAAGGTCTCCGTGCTGGGCAAACAGGTTTTGCAGCTGTTTGAGCTAAGATTTCCAAGTTATTCACATAATGAAAACCTATACTTTGTTTCGGTCGAGTTCCCCATTCAAATGCATGTAACAGTGAGAAACGCACTGTCTTGGCGAAAGAAAGCGTTTTTGTACAACTTCATATGAATAGCTGTAACTTTTGATAGAAGACTCGGATACACATGTTTATGGCTTTATCTTATAGAACTCAAGGTCTCCGTGCTGGGCAAACAGGTTTTGCAGCTGTTTGAGCTAAGATTTCCAAGTTATTCACATAATGAAAACCTATACTTTGTTTCGGTCGAGTTCCCACTTCAAATGCATGTAACAGTGAGAAACGCACTGTCTTGGCGAAAGAAAGCGTTTTTGTACAACTTCATATGAATAGCTGTAACTTTTGATAGTAGACTCGGATACACATGTTTATGGCTTTATCTTATAGAACTCAAGGTCTCCGTGCTGGGAAAACAGGTTTTGCAGCTGTTTGAGCTAAGATTTCCAAGTTATTCACATAATGAAAACTTATACTTTGTTTCGGTCGAGTTCCCCATTCAAATGCATGTAACAGTGAGAAACGCACTGTCTTGGCGAAAGAAAGCGTTTTTGTACAACTTCATATAAATAGCTGTAACTTTTGATAGAAGACTCGGATACACATGTTTATGGCTTTATCTTATAGAACTCAAGGTCTCCGTGCTGGGCAAACAGGTTTTGCAGCTGTTTGAGCTAAGATTTCCAAGTTATTCACATAATGAAAACCTATACTTTGTTTCGGTCGAGTTCCCCATTCAAATGCATGTAACAGTGAGAAACGCACTGTCTTGGCGAAAGAAAGCGTTTTTGTACAACTTCATATGAATAGCTGTAACTTTTGATAGAAGACTCGGATACACATGTTTATGGCTTTATCTTATAGAACTCAAGGTCTCCGTGCTGGGCAAACAGGTTTTGCAGCTGTTTGAGCTAAGATTTCCAAGTTATTCACATAATGAAAACCTATACTTTGTTTCGGTCGAGTTCCCCATTCAAATGCATGTAACAGTGAGAAACGCACTGTCTTGGCGAAAGAAAGCGTTTTTGTACAACTTCATAGAAATAGCTGTAACTTTTGATAGAAGACTCGGATACACATGTTTATGGCTTTATCTTATAGAACTCAAGGTTCCCGTGCTGGGCAAACAGGTTTTGCAGCTGTTTGAGCTAAGATTTCCACGTTATTCACATAATGAAAACCTATACTTTGTTTCGGTCGAGTTCCCCATTCAAATGCATGTAACAGTGAGAAACGCACTGTCTTGGCGAAAGAAAGCGTTTTTGTACAACTTCATATGAATAGCTGTAACTTTTGATAGAAGACTCGGATACACATGTTTATGGCTTTATCTTATAGAACTCAAGGTCTCCGTGCTGGGCAAACAGGTTTTGCAGCTGTTTGAGCTAAGATTTCCAAGTTATTCACATAATGAAAACCTATACTTTGTTTCGGTCGAGTTCCCCATTCAAATGCATGTAACAGTGAGAAACGCACTGTCTTGGCGAAAGAAAGCTATTTTGTACAACTTCATAGAAATAGCTGTAACTTTTGATAGAAGACTCAGACAAACATGTTAATGGCCTTATATTATAGAACTCAAGGTCTCCGTGCTGGTCAAACAGGTTTTGCAGCTGTTTGAGCTAAGATTTCCAAGTTATTCACATAATGAAAACCTATACTTTGTTTCGGTCGAGTTCCCCATTCAAATGCATGTAACAGTGAGAAACGCACTGTCTTGGCGAAAGAAAGCGTTTTTGTACAACTTCATATAAATAGCTGTAACTTTTGATAGAAGACTCGGATACACATGTTTATGGCTTTATCTTATAGAACTCAAGGTTCCCGTGCTGGGCAAACAGGTTTTGCAGCTGTTTGAGCTAAGATTTCCAAGTTATTCACATAATGAAAACCTATACTTTGTTTCGGTCGAGTTCCCCATTCAAATGCATGTAACAGTGAGAAACGCACTGTCTTGGCGAAAGAAAGCTATTTTGTACAACTTCATATAAATAGCTGTAACTTTTGATAGAAGACTCAGACAAACATGTTTATGGCTTTATCTTATAGAACTCAAGGTCTCCGTGCTGGGAAAACAGGTTTTGCAGCTGTTTGAGCTAAGATTTCCAAGTTATTCACATAATGAAAACCTATACTTTGTTTCGGTCGAGTTCCCCATTCAAATGCATGTAACAGTGAGAAACGCACTGTCTTGGCGAAAGAAAGCTATTTTGTACAACTTCATAGAAATAGCTGTAACTTTTGATAGAAGACTCAGACAAACATGTTTATGGCCTTATATTATAGAACTCAAGGTCTCCGTGCTGGTCAAACAGGTTTTGCAGCTGTTTGAGCTAAGATTTCCAAGTTATTCACATAATGAAAACCTATACTTTGTTTCGGTCGAGTTCCCCATTCAAATGCATGTAACAGTGAGAAACGCACTGTCTTGGCGAAAGAAAGCGTTTTTGTACAACTTCATATAAATAGCTGTAACTTTTGATAGAAGACTCGGATACACATGTTTATGGCTTTATCTTATAGAACTCAAGGTTCCCGTGCTGGGCAAACAGGTTTTGCAGCTGTTTGAGCTAAGATTTCCAAGTTATTCACATAATGAAAACCTATACTTTGTTTCGGTCGAGTTCCCCATTCAAATGCATGTAACAGTGAGAAACGCACTGTCTTGGCGAAAGAAAGCTATTTTGTACAACTTCATATAAATAGCTGTAACTTTTGATAGAAGACTCAGACAAACATGTTTATGGCTTTATCTTATAGAACTCAAGGTCTCCGTGCTGGGAAAACAGGTTTTGCAGCTGTTTGAGCTAAGATTTCCAAGTTATTCACATAATGAAAACTTATACTTTGTTTCGGTCGAGTTCCCCATTCAAATGCATGTAACAGTGAGAAACGCACTGTCTTGGCGAAAGAAAGCGTTTTTGTACAACTTCATATGAATAGCTGTAACTTTTGATAGAAGACTCGGATACACGTTTATGGCTTTATCTTATAGAACTCAAGGTCTCCGTGCTGGGCAAACAGGTTTTGCAGCTGTTTGAGCTAAGATTTCCAAGTTATTCACATAATGAAAACCTATACTTTGTTTCGGTCGAGTTCCCCATTCAAATGCATGTAACAGTGAGAAACGCACTGTCTTGGCGAAAGAAAGCTATTTTGTACAACTTCATATAAATAGCTGTAACTTTTGATAGAAGACTCGGATACACATGTTTATGGCTTTATCTTATAGAACTCAAGGTCTCCGTGCTGGGCAAACAGGTTTTGCAGCTGTTTGAGCTAAGATTTCCAAGTTATTCACATAATGAAAACCTATACTTTGTTTCGGTCGAGTTCCCCATTCAAATGCATGTAACAGTGAGAAACGCACTGTCTTGGCGAAAGAAAGCTATTTTGTACAACTTCATAGAAATAGCTGTAACTTTTGATAGAAGACTCAGACAAACATGTTTATGGCCTTATATTATAGAACTCAAGGTCTCCGTGCTGGGCAAACAGGTTTTGCAGCTGTTTGAGCTAAGATTTCCAAGTTATTCACATAATGAAAACCTATACTTTGTTTCGGTCGAGTTCCCACTTCAAATGCATGTAACAGTGAGAAACGCACTGTCTTGGCGAAAGAAAGCGTTTTTGTACAACTTCATATAAATAGCTGTAACTTTTGATAGAAGACTCGGATACACATGTTTATGGCTTTATCTTATAGAACTCAAGGTTCCCGTGCTGGGCAAACAGGTTTTGCAGCTGTTTGAGCTAAGATTTCCAAGTTATTCACATAATGAAAACCTATACTTTGTTTCGGTCGAGTTCCCCATTCAAATGCATGTAACAGTGAGAAACGCACTGTCTTGGCGAAAGAAAGCTATTTTGTACAACTTCATATAAATAGCTGTAACTTTTGATAGAAGACTCAGACAAACATGTTTATGGCTTTATCTTATAGAACTCAAGGTCTCCGTGCTGGGAAAACAGGTTTTGCAGCTGTTTGAGCTAAGATTTCCAAGTTATTCACATAATGAAAACTTATACTTTGTTTCGGTCGAGTTCCCCATTCAAATGCATGTAACAGTGAGAAACGCACTGTCTTGGCGAAAGAAAGCGTTTTTGTACAACTTCATATGAATAGCTGTAACTTTTGATAGAAGACTCGGATACACGTTTATGGCTTTATCTTATAGAACTCAAGGTCTCCGTGCTGGGCAAACAGGTTTTGCAGCTGTTTGAGCTAAGATTTCCAAGTTATTCACATAATGAAAACCTATACTTTGTTTCGGTCGAGTTCCCCATTCAAATGCATGTAACAGTGAGAAACGCACTGTCTTGGCGAAAGAAAGCTATTTTGTACAACTTCATATAAATAGCTGTAACTTTTGATAGAAGACTCGGATACACATGTTTATGGCTTTATCTTATAGAACTCAAGGTCTCCGTGCTAGGCAAACGGGTTTTGCAGCTGTTTGAGCTAAGATTTCCAAGTTATTCACATAATGAAAACCTATACTTTGTTTCGGTCGAGTTCCCCATTCAAATGCATGTAACAGTGAGAAACGCACTGTCTTGGCGAAAGAAAGCTATTTTGTACAACTTCATAGAAATAGCTGTAACTTTTGATAGAAGACTCAGACAAACATGTTTATGGCCTTATATTATAGAACTCAAGGTCTCCGTGCTGGGCAAACAGGTTTTGCAGCTGTTTGAGCTAAGATTTCCAAGTTATTCACATAATGAAAACCTATACTTTGTTTCGGTCGAGTTCCCACTTCAAATGCATGTAACAGTGAGAAACGCACTGTCTTGGCGAAAGAAAGCGTTTTTGTACAACTTCATATAAATAGCTGTAACTTTTGATACAAGACTCGGATACACATGTTTATGGCTTTATCTTATAGAACTCAAGGTCTCCGTGCTGGGCAAATAGGTTTTGCAGCTGTTTGAGCTAAGATTTCCAAGTTATTCACATAATGAAAACCTATACTTTGTTTCGGTCGAGTTCCCACTTCAAATGCATGTAACAGTGAGAAACGCACTGTCTTGGCGAAAGAAAGCGTTTTTGTACAACTTCATATAAATAGCTGTAACTTTTGATAGAAGACTCGGATACACATGTTTATGGCTTTATCTTATAGAACTCAAGGTCTCCGTGCTGGGCAAATAGGTTTTGCAGCTGTTTGAGCTAAGATTTCCAAGTTATTCACATAATGAAAACCTATACTTTGTTTCGGTCGAGTTCCCCATTCAAATGCATGTAACAGTGAGAAACGCACTGTCTTGGCGAAAGAAAGCGTTTTTGTACAACTTCATATAAATAGCTGTAACTTTTGATAGAAGACTCGGATACACATGTTTATGGCTTTATCTTATAGAACTCAAGGTCTCCGTGCTGGGCAAATAGGTTTTGCAGCTGTTTGAGCTAAGATTTCCAAGTTATTCACATAATGAAAACCTATACTTTGTTTCGGTGGAGTTCCCCATTCAAATGCATGTAACAGTGAGAAACGCACTGTCTTGGCGAAAGAAAGCTATTTTGTACAACTTCATATAAATAGCTGTAACTTTTGATAGAAGACTCAGACAAACATGTTTATGGCCTTATATTATAGAACTCAAGGTCTCCGTGCTGGGAAAACAGGTTTTGCAGCTGTTTGAGCTAAGATTTCCAAGTTATTCACATAATGAAAACTTATACTTTGTTTCGGTCGAGTTCCCCATTCAAATGCATGTAACAGTGAGAAACGCACTGTCTTGGCGAAAGAAAGCGTTTTTGTAAAACTTCATATAAATAGCTGTAACTTTTGATAGAAGACTCGGATACACATGTTTATGGCTTTATCTTATAGAACTCAAGGTCTCCGTGCTGGGCAAATAGGTTTTGCAGCTGTTTGAGCTAAGATTTCCAAGTTATTCACATAATGAAAACTTATACTTTGTTTCGGTCGAGTTCCCCATTCAAATGCATGTAACAGTGAGAAACGCACTGTCTTGGCGAAAGAAAGCGTTTTTGTACAACTTCATATAAATAGCTGTAACTTTTGATAGAAGACTCGGATACACATGTTTATGGCTTTATCTTATAGAACTCAAGGTCTCCGTGCTGGGCAAACAGGTTTTGCAGCTGTTTGAGCTAAGATTTCCACGTTATTCACATAATGAAAACCTATACTTTGTTTCGGTCGAGTTCCCCATTCAAATGCATGTAACAGTGAGAAACGCACTGTCTTGGCGAAAGAAAGCGTTTTTGTACAACTTCATATAAATAGCTGTAACTTTTGATAGAAGACTCGGATACACATGTTTATGGCTTTATCTTATAGAACTCAAGGTCTCCGTGCTGGGCAAACAGGTTTTGCAGCTGTTTGAGCTAAGATTTCCAAGTTATTCACATAATGAAAACCTATACTTTGTTTCGGTCGAGTTCCCACTTCAAATGCATGTAACAGTGAGAAACGCACTGTCTTGGCGAAAGAAAGCGTTTTTGTACAACTTCATATAAATAGCTGTAACTTTTGATAGAAGACTCGGATACACATGTTTATGGCTTTATCTTATAGAACTCAAGGTCTCCGTGCTGGGCAAATAGGTTTTGCAGCTGTTTGAGCTAAGATTTCCAAGTTATTCACATAATGAAAACCTATACTTTGTTTCGGTGGAGTTCCCCATTCAAATGCATGTAACAGTGAGAAACGCACTGTCTTGGCGAAAGAAAGCGTTTTTGTACAACTTCATATAAATAGCTGTAACTTTTGATAGAAGACTCGGATACACATGTTTATGGCTTTATCTTATAGAACTCAAGGTCTCCGTGCTGGGCAAATAGGTTTTGCAGCTGTTTGAGCTAAGATTTCCAAGTTATTCACATAATGAAAACCTATACTTTGTTTCGGTGGAGTTCCCCATTCAAATGCATGTAACAGTGAGAAACGCACTGTCTTGGCGAAAGAAAGCTATTTTGTACAACTTCATATAAATAGCTGTAACTTTTGATAGAAGACTCAGACAAACATGTTTATGGCCTTATATTATAGAACTCAAGGTCTCCGTGCTGGGAAAACAGGTTTTGCAGCTGTTTGAGCTAAGATTTCCAAGTTATTCACATAATGAAAACTTATACTTTGTTTCGGTCGAGTTCCCCATTCAAATGCATGTAACAGTGAGAAACGCACTGTCTTGGCGAAAGAAAGCGTTTTTGTACAACTTCATATAAATAGCTGTAACTTTTGATAGAAGACTCGGATACACATGTTTATGGCTTTATCTTATAGAACTCAAGGTCTCCGTGCTGGGCAAACAGGTTTTGCAGCTGTTTGAGCTAAGATTTCCACGTTATTCACATAATGAAAACCTATACTTTGTTTCGGTCGAGTTCCCCATTCAAATGCATGTAACAGTGAGAAACGCACTGTCTTGGCGAAAGAAAGCGTTTTTGTACAACTTCATATAAATAGCTGTAACTTTTGATAGAAGACTCGGATACACATGTTTATGGCTTTATCTTATAGAACTCAAGGTCTCCGTGCTGGGCAAACAGGTTTTGCAGCTGTTTGAGCTAAGATTTCCAAGTTATTCACATAATGAAAACCTATACTTTGTTTCGGTCGAGTTCCCACTTCAAATGCATGTAACAGTGAGAAACGCACTGTCTTGGCGAAAGAAAGCGTTTTTGTACAACTTCATATGAATAGCTGTAACTTTTGATAGAAGACTCGGATACACATGTTTATGGCTTTATCTTATAGAACTCAAGGTCTCCGTGCTGGGAAAACAGGTTTTGCAGCTGTTTGAGCTAAGATTTCCAAGTTATTCACATAATGAAAACTTATACTTTGTTTCGGTCGAGTTCCCCATTCAAATGCATGTAACAGTGAGAAACGCACTGTCTTGGCGAAAGAAAGCGTTTTTGTACAACTTCATATAAATAGCTGTAACTTTTGATAGAAGACTCGGATACACATGTTTATGGCTTTATCTTATAGAACTCAAGGTCTCCGTGCTGGGCAAACAGGTTTTGCAGCTGTTTGAGCTAAGATTTCCAAGTTATTCACATAATGAAAACCTATACTTTGTTTCGGTCGAGTTCCCACTTCAAATGCATGTAACAGTGAGAAACGCACTGTCTTGGCGAAAGAAAGCTATTTTGTACAACTTCATATAAATAGCTGTAACTTTTGATAGAAGACTCGGATACACATGTTTATGGCTTTATCTTATAGAACTCAAGGTCTCCGTGCTGGGCAAACAGGTTTTGCAGCTGTTTGAGCTAAGATTTCCAAGTTATTCACATAATGAAAACCTATACTTTGTTTCGGTCGAGTTCCCCATTCAAATGCATGTAACAGTGAGAAACGCACTGTCTTGGCGAAAGAAAGCGTTTTTGTACAACTTCATAGAAATAGCTGTAACTTTTGATAGAAGACTCGGATACACATGTTTATGGCTTTATCTTATAGAACTCAAGGTTCCCGTGCTGGGCAAACAGGTTTTGCAGCTGTTTGAGCTAAGATTTCCACGTTATTCACATAATGAAAACCTATACTTTGTTTCGGTCGAGTTCCCCATTCAAATGCATGTAACAGTGAGAAACGCACTGTCTTGGCGAAAGAAAGCGTTTTTGTACAACTTCATATGAATAGCTGTAACTTTTGATAGAAGACTCGGATACACATGTTTATGGCTTTATCTTATAGAACTCAAGGTCTCCGTGCTGGGCAAACAGGTTTTGCAGCTGTTTGAGCTAAGATTTCCAAGTTATTCACATAATGAAAACCTATACTTTGTTTCGGTCGAGTTCCCCATTCAAATGCATGTAACAGTGAGAAACGCACTGTCTTGGCGAAAGAAAGCTATTTTGTACAACTTCATAGAAATAGCTGTAACTTTTGATAGAAGACTCAGACAAACATGTTTATGGCCTTATATTATAGAACTCAAGGTCTCCGTGCTGGTCAAACAGGTTTTGCAGCTGTTTGAGCTAAGATTTCCAAGTTATTCACATAATGAAAACCTATACTTTGTTTCGGTCGAGTTCCCCATTCAAATGCATGTAACAGTGAGAAACGCACTGTCTTGGCGAAAGAAAGCGTTTTTGTACAACTTCATATAAATAGCTGTAACTTTTGATAGAAGACTCGGATACACATGTTTATGGCTTTATCTTATAGAACTCAAGGTTCCCGTGCTGGGCAAACAGGTTTTGCAGCTGTTTGAGCTAAGATTTCCAAGTTATTCACATAATGAAAACCTATACTTTGTTTCGGTCGAGTTCCCCATTCAAATGCATGTAACAGTGAGAAACGCACTGTCTTGGCGAAAGAAAGCTATTTTGTACAACTTCATATAAATAGCTGTAACTTTTGATAGAAGACTCGGATACACATGTTTATGGCTTTATCTTATAGAACTCAAGGTCTCCGTGCTGGGAAAACAGGTTTTGCAGCTGTTTGAGCTAAGATTTCCAAGTTATTCACATAATGAAAACTTATACTTTGTTTCGGTCGAGTTCCCCATTCAAATGCATGTAACAGTGAGAAACGCACTGTCTTGGCGAAAGAAAGCTATTTTGTACAACTTCATATAAATAGCTGTAACTTTTGATAGAAGACTCGGATACACATGTTTATGGCTTTATCTTATAGAACTCAAGGTCTCCGTGCTGGGCAAACAGGTTTTGCAGCTGTTTGAGCTAAGATTTCCAAGTTATTCACATAATGAAAACCTATACTTTGTTTCGGTCGAGTTCCCCATTCAAATGCATGTAACAGTGAGAAACGCACTGTCTTGGCGAAAGAAAGCTATTTTGTACAACTTCATAGAAATAGCTGTAACTTTTGATAGAAGACTCAGACAAACATGTTTATGGCCTTATATTATAGAACTCAAGGTCTCCGTGCTGGGCAAACAGGTTTTGCAGCTGTTTGAGCTAAGATTTCCAAGTTATTCACATAATGAAAACCTATACTTTGTTTCGGTCGAGTTCCCACTTCAAATGCATGTAACAGTGAGAAACGCACTGTCTTGGCGAAAGAAAGCGTTTTTGTACAACTTCATATAAATAGCTGTAACTTTTGATAGAAGACTCGGATACACATGTTTATGGCTTTATCTTATAGAACTCAAGGTTCCCGTGCTGGGCAAACAGGTTTTGCAGCTGTTTGAGCTAAGATTTCCAAGTTATTCACATAATGAAAACCTATACTTTGTTTCGGTCGAGTTCCCACTTCAAATGCATGTAACAGTGAGAAACGCACTGTCTTGGCGAAAGAAAGCTATTTTGTACAACTTCATATAAATAGCTGTAACTTTTGATAGAAGACTCAGACAAACATGTTTATGGCTTTATCTTATAGAACTCAAGGTCTCCGTGCTGGGAAAACAGGTTTTGCAGCTGTTTGAGCTAAGATTTCCAAGTTATTCACATAATGAAAACTTATACTTTGTTTCGGTCGAGTTCCCCATTCAAATGCATGTAACAGTGAGAAACGCACTGTCTTGGCGAAAGAAAGCGTTTTTGTACAACTTCATATGAATAGCTGTAACTTTTGATAGAAGACTCGGATACACGTTTATGGCTTTATCTTATAGAACTCAAGGTCTCCGTGCTGGGCAAACAGGTTTTGCAGCTGTTTGAGCTAAGATTTCCAAGTTATTCACATAATGAAAACTTATACTTTGTTTCGGTCGAGTTCCCCATTCAAATGCATGTAACAGTGAGAAACGCACTGTCTTGGCGAAAGAAAGCTATTTTGTACAACTTCATATAAATAGCTGTAACTTTTGATAGAAGACTCGGATACACATGTTTATGGCTTTATCTTATAGAACTCAAGGTCTCCGTGCTGGGCAAACAGGTTTTGCAGCTGTTTGAGCTAAGATTTCCAAGTTATTCACATAATGAAAACCTATACTTTGTTTCGGTCGAGTTCCCCATTCAAATGCATGTAACAGTGAGAAACGCACTGTCTTGGCGAAAGAAAGCTATTTTGTACAACTTCATAGAAATAGCTGTAACTTTTGATAGAAGACTCAGACAAACATGTTTATGGCCTTATATTATAGAACTCAAGGTCTCCGTGCTGGGCAAACAGGTTTTGCAGCTGTTTGAGCTAAGATTTCCAAGTTATTCACATAATGAAAACCTATACTTTGTTTCGGTCGAGTTCCCACTTCAAATGCATGTAACAGTGAGAAACGCACTGTCTTGGCGAAAGAAAGCGTTTTTGTACAACTTCATATAAATAGCTGTAACTTTTGATAGAAGACTCGGATACACATGTTTATGGCTTTATCTTATAGAACTCAAGGTTCCCGTGCTGGGCAAACAGGTTTTGCAGCTGTTTGAGCTAAGATTTCCAAGTTATTCACATAATGAAAACCTATACTTTGTTTCGGTCGAGTTCCCACTTCAAATGCATGTAACAGTGAGAAACGCACTGTCTTGGCGAAAGAAAGCTATTTTGTACAACTTCATATAAATAGCTGTAACTTTTGATAGAAGACTCAGACAAACATGTTTATGGCTTTATCTTATAGAACTCAAGGTCTCCGTGCTGGGAAAACAGGTTTTGCAGCTGTTTGAGCTAAGATTTCCAAGTTATTCACATAATGAAAACTTATACTTTGTTTCGGTCGAGTTCCCCATTCAAATGCATGTAACAGTGAGAAACGCACTGTCTTGGCGAAAGAAAGCGTTTTTGTACAACTTCATATGAATAGCTGTAACTTTTGATAGAAGACTCGGATACACGTTTATGGCTTTATCTTATAGAACTCAAGGTCTCCGTGCTGGGCAAACAGGTTTTGCAGCTGTTTGAGCTAAGATTTCCAAGTTATTCACATAATGAAAACCTATACTTTGTTTCGGTCGAGTTCCCCATTCAAATGCATGTAACAGTGAGAAACGCACTGTCTTGGCGAAAGAAAGCTATTTTGTACAACTTCATAGAAATAGCTGTAACTTTTGATAGAAGACTCAGACAAACATGTTTATGGCCTTATATTATAGAACTCAAGGTCTCCGTGCTGGGCAAACAGGTTTTGCAGCTGTTTGAGCTAAGATTTCCAAGTTATTCACATAATGAAAACCTATACTTTGTTTCGGTCGAGTTCCCCATTCAAATGCATGTAACAGTGAGAAACGCACTGTCTTGGCGAAAGAAAGCGTTTTTGTACAACTTCATATAAATAGCTGTAACTTTTGATAGAAGACTCGGATACACATGTTTATGGCTTTATCTTATAGAACTCAAGGTCTCCGTGCTGGGCAAATAGGTTTTGCAGCTGTTTGAGCTAAGATTTCCAAGTTATTCACATAATGAAAACCTATACTTTGTTTCGGTCGAGTTCCCACTTCAAATGCATGTAACAGTGAGAAACGCACTGTCTTGGCGAAAGAAAGCGTTTTTGTACAACTTCATATAAATAGCTGTAACTTTTGATAGAAGACTCGGATACACATGTTTATGGCTTTATCTTATAGAACTCAAGGTCTCCGTGCTGGGCAAATAGGTTTTGCAGCTGTTTGAGCTAAGATTTCCAAGTTATTCACATAATGAAAACCTATACTTTGTTTCGGTGGAGTTCCCCATTCAAATGCATGTAACAGTGAGAAACGCACTGTCTTGGCGAAAGAAAGCTATTTTGTACAACTTCATATAAATAGCTGTAACTTTTGATAGAAGACTCAGACAAACATGTTTATGGCCTTATATTATAGAACTCAAGGTCTCCGTGCTGGGAAAACAGGTTTTGCAGCTGTTTGAGCTAAGATTTCCAAGTTATTCACATAATGAAAACTTATACTTTGTTTCGGTCGAGTTCCCCATTCAAATGCATGTAACAGTGAGAAACGCACTGTCTTGGCGAAAGAAAGCGTTTTTGTACAACTTCATATAAATAGCTGTAACTTTTGATAGAAGACTCGGATACACATGTTTATGGCTTTATCTTATAGAACTCAAGGTCTCCGTGCTGGGCAAACAGGTTTTGCAGCTGTTTGAGCTAAGATTTCCAAGTTATTCACATAATGAAAACTTATACTTTGTTTCGGTGGAGTTCCCCATTCAAATGCATGTAACAGTGAGAAACGCACTGTCTTGGCGAAAGAAAGCTATTTTGTACAACTTCATATAAATAGCTGTAACTTTTGATAGAAGACTCAGACAAACATGTTTATGGCTTTATCTTATAGAACTCAAGGTCTCCGTGCTGGGAAAACAGGTTTTGCAGCTGTTTGAGCTAAGATTTCCAAGTTATTCACATAATGAAAACTTATACTTTGTTTCGGTCGAGTTCCCCATTCAAATGCATGTAACAGTGAGAAACGCACTGTCTTGGCGAAAGAAAGCGTTTTTGTACAACTTCATATGAATAGCTGTAACTTTTGATAGAAGACTCGGATACACGTTTATGGCTTTATCTTATAGAACTCAAGGTCTCCGTGCTGGGCAAACAGGTTTTGCAGCTGTTTGAGCTAAGATTTCCAAGTTATTCACATAATGAAAACTTATACTTTGTTTCGGTCGAGTTCCCCATTCAAATGCATGTAACAGTGAGAAACGCACTGTCTTGGCGAAAGAAAGCTATTTTGTACAACTTCATATAAATAGCTGTAACTTTTGATAGAAGACTCGGATACACATGTTTATGGCTTTATCTTATAGAACTCAAGGTCTCCGTGCTGGGCAAACAGGTTTTGCAGCTGTTTGAGCTAAGATTTCCAAGTTATTCACATAATGAAAACCTATACTTTGTTTCGGTCGAGTTCCCCATTCAAATGCATGTAACAGTGAGAAACGCACTGTCTTGGCGAAAGAAAGCTATTTTGTACAACTTCATAGAAATAGCTGTAACTTTTGATAGAAGACTCAGACAAACATGTTTATGGCCTTATATTATAGAACTCAAGGTCTCCGTGCTGGGCAAACAGGTTTTGCAGCTGTTTGAGCTAAGATTTCCAAGTTATTCACATAATGAAAACCTATACTTTGTTTCGGTCGAGTTCCCACTTCAAATGCATGTAACAGTGAGAAACGCACTGTCTTGGCGAAAGAAAGCGTTTTTGTACAACTTCATATAAATAGCTGTAACTTTTGATAGAAGACTCGGATACACATGTTTATGGCTTTATCTTATAGAACTCAAGGTTCCCGTGCTGGGCAAACAGGTTTTGCAGCTGTTTGAGCTAAGATTTCCAAGTTATTCACATAATGAAAACCTATACTTTGTTTCGGTCGAGTTCCCACTTCAAATGCATGTAACAGTGAGAAACGCACTGTCTTGGCGAAAGAAAGCTATTTTGTACAACTTCATATAAATAGCTGTAACTTTTGATAGAAGACTCAGACAAACATGTTTATGGCTTTATCTTATAGAACTCAAGGTCTCCGTGCTGGGAAAACAGGTTTTGCAGCTGTTTGAGCTAAGATTTCCAAGTTATTCACATAATGAAAACTTATACTTTGTTTCGGTCGAGTTCCCCATTCAAATGCATGTAACAGTGAGAAACGCACTGTCTTGGCGAAAGAAAGCGTTTTTGTACAACTTCATATGAATAGCTGTAACTTTTGATAGAAGACTCGGATACACGTTTATGGCTTTATCTTATAGAACTCAAGGTCTCCGTGCTGGGCAAACAGGTTTTGCAGCTGTTTGAGCTAAGATTTCCAAGTTATTCACATAATGAAAACCTATACTTTGTTTCGGTCGAGTTCCCCATTCAAATGCATGTAACAGTGAGAAACGCACTGTCTTGGCGAAAGAAAGCTATTTTGTACAACTTCATAGAAATAGCTGTAACTTTTGATAGAAGACTCAGACAAACATGTTTATGGCCTTATATTATAGAACTCAAGGTCTCCGTGCTGGGCAAACAGGTTTTGCAGCTGTTTGAGCTAAGATTTCCAAGTTATTCACATAATGAAAACCTATACTTTGTTTCGGTCGAGTTCCCCATTCAAATGCATGTAACAGTGAGAAACGCACTGTCTTGGCGAAAGAAAGCGTTTTTGTACAACTTCATATAAATAGCTGTAACTTTTGATAGAAGACTCGGATACACATGTTTATGGCTTTATCTTATAGAACTCAAGGTCTCCGTGCTGGGCAAATAGGTTTTGCAGCTGTTTGAGCTAAGATTTCCAAGTTATTCACATAATGAAAACCTATACTTTGTTTCGGTCGAGTTCCCACTTCAAATGCATGTAACAGTGAGAAACGCACTGTCTTGGCGAAAGAAAGCGTTTTTGTACAACTTCATATAAATAGCTGTAACTTTTGATAGAAGACTCGGATACACATGTTTATGGCTTTATCTTATAGAACTCAAGGTCTCCGTGCTGGGCAAATAGGTTTTGCAGCTGTTTGAGCTAAGATTTCCAAGTTATTCACATAATGAAAACCTATACTTTGTTTCGGTGGAGTTCCCCATTCAAATGCATGTAACAGTGAGAAACGCACTGTCTTGGCGAAAGAAAGCTATTTTGTACAACTTCATATAAATAGCTGTAACTTTTGATAGAAGACTCAGACAAACATGTTTATGGCCTTATATTATAGAACTCAAGGTCTCCGTGCTGGGAAAACAGGTTTTGCAGCTGTTTGAGCTAAGATTTCCAAGTTATTCACATAATGAAAACTTATACTTTGTTTCGGTCGAGTTCCCCATTCAAATGCATGTAACAGTGAGAAACGCACTGTCTTGGCGAAAGAAAGCGTTTTTGTACAACTTCATATAAATAGCTGTAACTTTTGATAGAAGACTCGGATACACATGTTTATGGCTTTATCTTATAGAACTCAAGGTCTCCGTGCTGGGCAAACAGGTTTTGCAGCTGTTTGAGCTAAGATTTCCAAGTTATTCACATAATGAAAACTTATACTTTGTTTCGGTGGAGTTCCCCATTCAAATGCATGTAACAGTGAGAAACGCACTGTCTTGGCGAAAGAAAGCGTTTTTGTAAAACTTCATATAAATAGCTGTAACTTTTGATAGAAGACTCGGATACACATGTTTATGGCTTTATCTTATAGAACTCAAGGTCTCCGTGCTGGGCAAACAGGTTTTGCAGCTGTTTGAGCTAAGATTTCCAAGTTATTCACATAATGAAAACCTATACTTTGTTTCGGTCGAGTTCCCCATTCAAATGCATGTAACAGTGAGAAACGCACTGTCTTGGCGAAAGAAAGCTATTTTGTACAACTTCATAGAAATAGCTGTAACTTTTGATAGAAGACTCAGACAAACATGTTTATGGCCTTATATTATAGAACTCAAGGTCTCCGTGCTGGGCAAACAGGTTTTGCAGCTGTTTGAGCTAAGATTTCCAAGTTATTCACATAATGAAAACCTATACTTTGTTTCGGTCGAGTTCCCCATTCAAATGCATGTAACAGTGAGAAACGCACTGTCTTGGCGAAAGAAAGCTATTTTGTACAACTTCATATAAATAGCTGTAACTTTTGATAGAAGACTCAGACAAACATGTTTATGGCTTTATCTTATAGAACTCAAGGTCTCCGTGCTGGGAAAACAGGTTTTGCAGCTGTTTGAGCTAAGATTTCCAAGTTATTCACATAATGAAAACTTATACTTTGTTTCGGTCGAGTTCCCCATTCAAATGCATGTAACAGTGAGAAACGCACTGTCTTGGCGAAAGAAAGCGTTTTTGTACAACTTCATATGAATAGCTGTAACTTTTGATAGAAGACTCGGATACACATGTTTATGGCTTTATCTTATAGAACTCAAGGTCTCCGTGCTGGGCAAACAGGTTTTGCAGCTGTTTGAGCTAAGATTTCCAAGTTATTCACATAATGAAAACCTATACTTTGTTTCGGTCGAGTTCCCCATTCAAATGCATGTAACAGTGAGAAACGCACTGTCTTGGCGAAAGAAAGCTATTTTGTACAACTTCATAGAAATAGCTGTAACTTTTGATAGAAGACTCAGACAAACATGTTTATGGCCTTATATTATAGAACTCAAGGTCTCCGTGCTGGGCAAACAGGTTTTGCAGCTGTTTGAGCTAAGATTTCCAAGTTATTCACATAATGAAAACCTATACTTTGTTTCGGTCGAGTTCCCACTTCAAATGCATGTAACAGTGAGAAACGCACTGTCTTGGCGAAAGAAAGCGTTTTTGTACAACTTCATATAAATAGCTGTAACTTTTGATAGAAGACTCGGATACACATGTTTATGGCTTTATCTTATAGAACTCAAGGTTCCCGTGCTGGGCAAACAGGTTTTGCAGCTGTTTGAGCTAAGATTTCCAAGTTATTCACATAATGAAAACCTATACTTTGTTTCGGTCGAGTTCCCACTTCAAATGCATGTAACAGTGAGAAACGCACTGTCTTGGCGAAAGAAAGCTATTTTGTACAACTTCATATAAATAGCTGTAACTTTTGATAGAAGACTCAGACAAACATGTTTATGGCTTTATCTTATAGAACTCAAGGTCTCCGTGCTGGGAAAACAGGTTTTGCAGCTGTTTGAGCTAAGATTTCCAAGTTATTCACATAATGAAAACTTATACTTTGTTTCGGTCGAGTTCCCCATTCAAATGCATGTAACAGTGAGAAACGCACTGTCTTGGCGAAAGAAAGCGTTTTTGTACAACTTCATATGAATAGCTGTAACTTTTGATAGAAGACTCGGATACACGTTTATGGCTTTATCTTATAGAACTCAAGGTCTCCGTGCTGGGCAAACAGGTTTTGCAGCTGTTTGAGCTAAGATTTCCAAGTTATTCACATAATGAAAACCTATACTTTGTTTCGGTCGAGTTCCCCATTCAAATGCATGTAACAGTGAGAAACGCACTGTCTTGGCGAAAGAAAGCGTTTTTGTACAACTTCATATAAATAGCTGTAACTTTTGATAGAAGACTCGGATACACATGTTTATGGCTTTATCTTATAGAACTCAAGGTCTCCGTGCTGGGCAAATAGGTTTTGCAGCTGTTTGAGCTAAGATTTCCAAGTTATTCACATAATGAAAACCTATACTTTGTTTCGGTCGAGTTCCCACTTCAAATGCATGTAACAGTGAGAAACGCACTGTCTTGGCGAAAGAAAGCGTTTTTGTACAACTTCATATAAATAGCTGTAACTTTTGATAGAAGACTCGGATACACATGTTTATGGCTTTATCTTATAGAACTCAAGGTCTCCGTGCTGGGCAAATAGGTTTTGCAGCTGTTTGAGCTAAGATTTCCAAGTTATTCACATAATGAAAACCTATACTTTGTTTCGGTGGAGTTCCCCATTCAAATGCATGTAACAGTGAGAAACGCACTGTCTTGGCGAAAGAAAGCTATTTTGTACAACTTCATATAAATAGCTGTAACTTTTGATAGAAGACTCAGACAAACATGTTTATGGCCTTATATTATAGAACTCAAGGTCTCCGTGCTGGGAAAACAGGTTTTGCAGCTGTTTGAGCTAAGATTTCCAAGTTATTCACATAATGAAAACTTATACTTTGTTTCGGTCGAGTTCCCCATTCAAATGCATGTAACAGTGAGAAACGCACTGTCTTGGCGAAAGAAAGCGTTTTTGTACAACTTCATATAAATAGCTGTAACTTTTGATAGAAGACTCGGATACACATGTTTATGGCTTTATCTTATAGAACTCAAGGTCTCCGTGCTGGGCAAACAGGTTTTGCAGCTGTTTGAGCTAAGATTTCCAAGTTATTCACATAATGAAAACTTATACTTTGTTTCGGTCGAGTTCCCCATTCAAATGCATGTAACAGTGAGAAACGCACTGTCTTGGCGAAAGAAAGCGTTTTTGTAAAACTTCATATAAATAGCTGTAACTTTTGATAGAAGACTCGGATACACATGTTTATGGCTTTATCTTATAGAACTCAAGGTCTCCGTGCTGGGCAAACAGGTTTTGCAGCTGTTTGAGCTAAGATTTCCAAGTTATTCACATAATGAAAACCTATACTTTGTTTCGGTCGAGTTCCCCATTCAAATGCATGTAACAGTGAGAAACGCACTGTCTTGGCGAAAGAAAGCTATTTTGTACAACTTCATAGAAATAGCTGTAACTTTTGATAGAAGACTCAGACAAACATGTTTATGGCCTTATATTATAGAACTCAAGGTCTCCGTGCTGGGCAAACAGGTTTTGCAGCTGTTTGAGCTAAGATTTCCAAGTTATTCACATAATGAAAACCTATACTTTGTTTCGGTCGAGTTCCCCATTCAAATGCATGTAACAGTGAGAAACGCACTGTCTTGGCGAAAGAAAGCTATTTTGTACAACTTCATATAAATAGCTGTAACTTTTGATAGAAGACTCAGACAAACATGTTTATGGCTTTATCTTATAGAACTCAAGGTCTCCGTGCTGGGAAAACAGGTTTTGCAGCTGTTTGAGCTAAGATTTCCAAGTTATTCACATAATGAAAACTTATACTTTGTTTCGGTCGAGTTCCCCATTCAAATGCATGTAACAGTGAGAAACGCACTGTCTTGGCGAAAGAAAGCGTTTTTGTACAACTTCATATGAATAGCTGTAACTTTTGATAGAAGACTCGGATACACATGTTTATGGCTTTATCTTATAGAACTCAAGGTCTCCGTGCTGGGCAAACAGGTTTTGCAGCTGTTTGAGCTAAGATTTCCAAGTTATTCACATAATGAAAACCTATACTTTGTTTCGGTCGAGTTCCCCATTCAAATGCATGTAACAGTGAGAAACGCACTGTCTTGGCGAAAGAAAGCTATTTTGTACAACTTCATATAAATAGCTGTAACTTTTGATAGAAGACTCGGATACACATGTTTATGGCTTTATCTTATAGAACTCAAGGTCTCCGTGCTGGGCAAACAGGTTTTGCAGCTGTTTGAGCTAAGATTTCCAAGTTATTCACATAATGAAAACCTATACTTTGTTTCGGTCGAGTTCCCCATTCAAATGCATGTAACAGTGAGAAACGCACTGTCTTGGCGAAAGAAAGCTATTTTGTACAACTTCATAGAAATAGCTGTAACTTTTGATAGAAGACTCAGACAAACATGTTTATGGCCTTATATTATAGAACTCAAGGTCTCCGTGCTGGGCAAACAGGTTTTGCAGCTGTTTGAGCTAAGATTTCCAAGTTATTCACATAATGAAAACCTATACTTTGTTTCGGTCGAGTTCCCACTTCAAATGCATGTAACAGTGAGAAACGCACTGTCTTGGCGAAAGAAAGCGTTTTTGTACAACTTCATATAAATAGCTGTAACTTTTGATAGAAGACTCGGATACACATGTTTATGGCTTTATCTTATAGAACTCAAGGTCTCCGTGCTGGGCAAATAGGTTTTGCAGCTGTTTGAGCTAAGATTTCCAAGTTATTCACATAATGAAAACCTATACTTTGTTTCGGTCGAGTTCCCACTTCAAATGCATGTAACAGTGAGAAACGCACTGTCTTGGCGAAAGAAAGCGTTTTTGTACAACTTCATATAAATAGCTGTAACTTTTGATAGAAGACTCAGACAAACATGTTTATGGCCTTATATTATAGAACTCAAGGTCTCCGTGCTGGGAAAACAGGTTTTGCAGCTGTTTGAGCTAAGATTTCCAAGTTATTCACATAATGAAAACTTATACTTTGTTTCGGTCGAGTTCCCCATTCAAATGCATGTAACAGTGAGAAACGCACTGTCTTGGCGAAAGAAAGCGTTTTTGTACAACTTCATATAAATAGCTGTAACTTTTGATAGAAGACTCGGATACACATGTTTATGGCTTTATCTTATAGAACTCAAGGTCTCCGTGCTGGGCAAATAGGTTTTGCAGCTGTTTGAGCTAAGATTTCCAAGTTATTCACATAATGAAAACCTATACTTTGTTTCGGTCGAGTTCCCCATTCAAATGCATGTAACAGTGAGAAACGCACTGTCTTGGCGAAAGAAAGCGTTTTTGTACAACTTCATAGAAATAGCTGTAACTTTTGATAGAAGACTCAGACAAACATGTTTATGGCCTTATATTATAGAACTCAAGGTCTCCGTGCTGGGAAAACAGGTTTTGCAGCTGTTTGAGCTAAGATTTCCAAGTTATTCACATAATGAAAACTTATACTTTGTTTCGGTGGAGTTCCCCATTCAAATGCATGTAACAGTGAGAAACGCACTGTCTTGGCGAAAGAAAGCGTTTTTGTACAACTTCATATAAATAGCTGTAACTTTTGATAGAAGACTCGGATACACATGTTTATGGCTTTATCTTATAGAACTCAAGGTCTCCGTGCTGGGCAAACAGGTTTTGCAGCTGTTTGAGCTAAGATTTCCAAGTTATTCACATAATGAAAACTTATACTTTGTTTCGGTCGAGTTCCCCATTCAAATGCATGTAACAGTGAGAAACGCACTGTCTTGGCGAAAGAAAGCTTATTTTGTACAACTTCATATAAATAGCTGTAACTTTTGATAGAAGACTCGGATACACATGTTTATGGCTTTATCTTATAGAACTCAAGGTCTCCGTGCTGGGCAAATAGGTTTTGCAGCTGTTTGAGCTAAGATTTCCAAGTTATTCACATAATGAAAACTTATACTTTGTTTCGGTCGAGTTCCCCATTCAAATGCATGTAACAGTGAGAAACGCACTGTCTTGGCGAAAGAAAGCGTTTTTGTACAACTTCATATAAATAGCTGTAACTTTTGATAGAAGACTCGGATACACATGTTTATGGCTTTATCTTATAGAACTCAAGGTCTCCGTGCTGGGCAAACAGGTTTTGCAGCTGTTTGAGCTAAGATTTCCAAGTTATTCACATAATGAAAACCTATACTTTGTTTCGGTCGAGTTCCCCATTCAAATGCATGTAACAGTGAGAAACGCACTGTCTTGGCGAAAGAAAGCGTTTTTGTACAACTTCATATAAATAGCTGTAACTTTTGATAGAAGACTCGGATACACATGTTTATGGCTTTATCTTATAGAACTCAAGGTCTCCGTGCTGGGCAAATAGGTTTTGCAGCTGTTTGAGCTAAGATTTCCAAGTTATTCACATAATGAAAACCTATACTTTGTTTCGGTCGAGTTCCCACTTCAAATGCATGTAACAGTGAGAAACGCACTGTCTTGGCGAAAGAAAGCGTTTTTGTACAACTTCATATAAATAGCTGTAACTTTTGATAGAAGACTCAGACAAACATGTTTATGGCTTTATCTTATAGAACTCAAGGTCTCCGTGCTGGGCAAACAGGTTTTGCAGCTGTTTGAGCTAAGATTTCCAAGTTATTCACATAATGAAAACCTATACTTTGTTTCGGTCGAGTTCCCCATTCAAATGCATGTAACAGTGAGAAACGCACTGTCTTGGCGAAAGAAAGCGTTTTTGTACAACTTCATAGAAATAGCTGTAACTTTTGATAGAAGACTCGGATACACATGTTTATGGCTTTATCTTATAGAACTCAAGGTCTCCGTGCTGGGCAAACAGGTTTTGCAGCTGTTTGAGCTAAGATTTCCAAGTTATTCACATAATGAAAACCTATACTTTGTTTCGGTCGAGTTCCCCATTCAAATGCATGTAACAGTGAGAAACGCACTGTCTTGGCGAAAGAAAGCTATTTTGTACAACTTCATATAAATAGCTGTAACTTTTGATAGAAGACTCAGACAAACATGTTTATGGCTTTATCTTATAGAACTCAAGGTCTCCGTGCTGGGAAAACAGGTTTTGCAGCTGTTTGAGCTAAGATTTCCAAGTTATTCACATAATGAAAACTTATACTTTGTTTCGGCGGAGTTCCCCATTCAAATGCATGTAACAGTGAGAAACGCACTGTCTTGGCGAAAGAAAGCGTTTTTGTACAACTTCATATGAATAGCTGTAACTTTTGATAGAAGACTCGGATACACATGTTTATGGCTTTATCTTATAGAACTCAAGGTCTCCGTGCTGGGCAAACAGGTTTTGCAGCTGTTTGAGCTAAGATTTCCAAGTTATTCACATAATGAAAACCTATACTTTGTTTCGGTGGAGTTCCCCATTCAAATGCATGTAACAGTGAGAAACGCACTGTCTTGGCGAAAGAAAGCGTTTTTGTACAACTTCATATGAATAGCTGTAACTTTTGATAGAAGACTCGGATACACATGTTTATGGCTTTATCTTATAGAACTCAAGGTCTCCGTGCTGGGCAAACAGGTTTTGCAGCTGTTTGAGCTAAGATTTCCAAGTTATTCACATAATGAAAACCTATACTTTGTTTCGGTCGAGTTCCCCATTCAAATGCATGTAACAGTGAGAAACGCACTGTCTTGGCGAAAGAAAGCTATTTTGTACAACTTCATAGAAATAGCTGTAACTTTTGATAGAAGACTCAGACAAACATGTTTATGGCCTTATATTATAGAACTCAAGGTCTCCGTGCTGGTCAAACAGGTTTTGCAGCTGTTTGAGCTAAGATTTCCAAGTTATTCACATAATGAAAACCTATACTTTGTTTCGGTCGAGTTCCCCATTCAAATGCATGTAACAGTGAGAAACGCACTGTCTTGGCGAAAGAAAGCTATTTTGTACAACTTCATATAAATAGCTGTAACTTTTGATAGAAGACTCAGACAAACATGTTTATGGCCTTATATTATAGAACTCAAGGTCTCCGTGCTGGGAAAACAGGTTTTGCAGCTGTTTGAGCTAAGATTTCCAAGTTATTCACATAATGAAAACTTATACTTTGTTTCGGTCGAGTTCCCCATTCAAATGCATGTAACAGTGAGAAACGCACTGTCTTGGCGAAAGAAAGCGTTTTTGTACAACTTCATATAAATAGCTTTAACTTTTGATAGAAGACTCGGATACACATGTTTATGGCTTTATCTTATAGAACTCAAGGTCTCCGTGCTGGGCAAATAGGTTTTGCAGCTGTTTGAGCTAAGATTTCCAAGTTATTCACATAATGAAAACCTATACTTTGTTTCGGTCGAGTTCCCCATTCAAATGCATGTAACAGTGAGAAACGCACTGTCTTGGCGAAAGAAAGCGTTTTTGTACAACTTCATATAAATAGCTGTAACTTTTGATAGAAGACTCAGACAAACATGTTTATGGCCTTATATTATAGAACTCAAGGTCTCCGTGTTGGTCAAAGAGGTTTTGCAGCTGTTTGAGCTAAGATTTCCAAGTTATTCACATAATGAAAACCTATACTTTGTTTCGGTCGAGTTCCCCATTCAAATGCATGTAACAGTGAGAAACGCACTGTCTTGGCGAAAGAAAGCGTTTTTGTACAACTTCATAGAAATAGCTGTAACTTTTGATAGAAGACTCAGACAAACATGTTTATGGCCTTATATTATAGAACTCAAGGTCTCCGTGCTGGGAAAACAGGTTTTGCAGCTGTTTGAGCTAAGATTTCCAAGTTATTCACATAATGAAAACTTATACTTTGTTTCGGTCGAGTTCCCCATTCAAATGCATGTAACAGTGAGAAACGCACTGTCTTGGCGAAAGAAAGCGTTTTTGTACAACTTCATATAAATAGCTGTAACTTTTGATAGAAGACTCGGATACACATGTTTATGGCTTTATCTTATAGAACTCAAGGTCTCCATGCTGGGCAAACAGGTTTTGCAGCTGTTTGAGCTAAGATTTCCAAGTTATTCACATAATGAAAACTTATACTTTGTTTCGGTCGAGTTCCCCATTCAAATGCATGTAACAGTGAGAAACGCACTGTCTTGGCGAAAGAAAGCGTTTTTGTACAACTTCATATAAATAGCTGTAACTTTTGATAGAAGACTCGGATACACATGTTTATGGCTTTATATTATAGAACTCAAGGTCTCCGTGCTGGTCAAACAGGTTTTGCAGCTGTTTGAGCTAAGATTTCCAAGTTATTGACATAATGAAAACCTATACTTTGTTTCGGTCGAGTTCCCCATTCAAATGCATGTAACAGTGAGAAACGCACTGTCTTGGCGAAAGAAAGCGTTTTTGTACAACTTCATATAAATAGCTGTAACTTTTGATAGAAGACTCGGATACACATGTTTATGGCTTTATCTTATAGAACTCAAGGTCTCCGTGCTGGGCAAATAGGTTTTGCAGCTGTTTGAGCTAAGATTTCCAAGTTATTCACATAATGAAAACCTATACTTTGTTTCGGTGGAGTTCCCCATTCAAATGCATGTAACAGTGAGAAACGCACTGTCTTGGCGAAAGAAAGCGTTTTTGTACAACTTCATATAAATAGCTGTAACTTTTGATAGAAGACTCAGACAAACATGTTTATGGCTTTATCTTATAGAACTCAAGGTCTCCGTGCTGGGAAAACAGGTTTTGCAGCTGTTTGAGCTAAGATTTCCAAGTTATTCACATAATGAAAACCTATACTTTGTTTCGGTCGAGTTCCCCATTCAAATGCATGTAACAGTGAGAAACGCACTGTCTTGGCGAAAGAAAGCGTTTTTGTACAACTTCATATGAATAGCTGTAACTTTTGATAGAAGACTCAGACAAACATGTTTATGGCCTTATATTATAGAACTCAAGGTCTCCGTGCTGGGAAAACAGGTTTTGCAGCTGTTTGAGCTAAGATTTCCAAGTTATTCACATAATGAAAACTTATACTTTGTTTCGGTCGAGTTCCCCATTCAAATGCATGTAACAGTGAGAAACGCACTGTCTTGGCGAAAGAAAGCGTTTTTGTACAACTTCATATAAATAGCTGTAACTTTTGATAGAAGACTCGGATACACATGTTTATGGCTTTATCTTATAGAACTCAAGGTCTCCGTGCTGGGCAAACAGGTTTTGCAGCTGTTTGAGCTAAGATTTCCAAGTTATTCACATAATGAAAACCTATACTTTGTTTCGGTCGAGTTCCCCATTCAAATGCATGTAACAGTGAGAAACGCATTGTCTTGGCGAAAGAAAGCTATTTTGTACAACTTCATAGAAATAGCTGTAACTTTTGATAGAAGACTCAGACAAACATGTTTATGGCCTTATATTATAGAACTCAAGGTCTCCGTGCTGGGCAAATAGGTTTTGCAGCTGTTTGAGCTAAGATTTCCAAGTTATTCACATAATGAAAACCTATACTTTGTTTCGGTCGAGTTCCCCATTCAAATGTATGTAACAGTGAGAAACGCACTGTCTTGGCGAAAGAAAGCGTTTTTGTACAACTTCATATAAATAGCTGTAACTTTTGATAGAAGACTCGGATACACATGTTTATGGCTTTATCTTATAGAACTCAAGGTCTCCGTGCTGGGCAAATAGGTTTTGCAGCTGTTTGAGCTAAGATTTCCAAGTTATTCACATAATGAAAACCTATACTTTGTTTCGGTCGAGTTCCCCATTCAAATGCATGTAACAGTGAGAAACGCACTGTCTTGGCGAAAGAAAGCGTTTTTGTACAACTTCATATAAATAGCTGTAACTTTTGATAGAAGACTCGGATACACATGTTTATGGCTTTATCTTATAGAACTCAAGGTCTCCGTGCTGGGCAAATAGGTTTTGCAGCTGTTTGAGCTAAGATTTCCAAGTTATTCACATAATGAAAACTTATACTTTGTTTCGGTCGAGTTCCCCATTCAAATGCATGTAACAGTGAGAAACGCACTGTCTTGGCGAAAGAAAGCGTTTTTGTACAACTTCATATAAATAGCTGTAACTTTTGATAGAAGACTCAGACAAACATGTTTATGGCCTTATATTATAGAACTCAAGGTCTCCGTGCTGGGAAAACAGGTTTTGCAGCTGTTTGAGCTAAGATTTCCAAGTTATTCACATAATGAAAACTTATACTTTGTTTCGGTGGAGTTCCCCATTCAAATGCATGTAACAGTGAGAAACGCACTGTCTTGGCGAAAGAAAGCGTTTTTGTACAACTTCATATAAATAGCTGTAACTTTTGATAGAAGACTCGGATACACATGTTTATGGCTTTATCTTATAGAACTCAAGGTCTCCATGCTGGGCAAACAGGTTTTGCAGCTGTTTGAGCTAAGATTTCCAAGTTATTCACATAATGAAAACTTATACTTTGTTTCGGTCGAGTTCCCCATTCAAATGCATGTAACAGTGAGAAACGCACTGTCTTGGCGAAAGAAAGCGTTTTTGTACAACTTCATATAAATAGCTGTAACTTTTGATAGAAGACTCGGATACACATGTTTATGGCTTTATATTATAGAACTCAAGGTCTCCGTGCTGGTCAAACAGGTTTTGCAGCTGTTTGAGCTAAGATTTCCAAGTTATTCACATAATGAAAACCTATACTTTGTTTCGGTCGAGTTCCCCATTCAAATGCATGTAACAGTGAGAAACGCACTGTCTTGGCGAAAGAAAGCGTTTTTGTACAACTTCATATAAATAGCTGTAACTTTTGATAGAAGACTCGGATACACATGTTTATGGCTTTATCTTATAGAACTCAAGGTCTCCGTGCTGGGCAAATAGGTTTTGCAGCTGTTTGAGCTAAGATTTCCAAGTTATTCACATAATGAAAACCTATACTTTGTTTCGGTGGAGTTCCCCATTCAAATGCATGTAACAGTGAGAAACGCACTGTCTTGGCGAAAGAAAGCGTTTTTGTACAACTTCATATAAATAGCTGTAACTTTTGATAGAAGACTCAGACAAACATGTTTATGGCTTTATCTTATAGAACTCAAGGTCTCCGTGCTGGGAAAACAGGTTTTGCAGCTGTTTGAGCTAAGATTTCCAAGTTATTCACATAATGAAAACCTATACTTTGTTTCGGTCGAGTTCCCCATTCAAATGCATGTAACAGTGAGAAACGCACTGTCTTGGCGAAAGAAAGCGTTTTTGTACAACTTCATATGAATAGCTGTAACTTTTGATAGAAGACTCAGACAAACATGTTTATGGCCTTATATTATAGAACTCAAGGTCTCCGTGCTGGGAAAACAGGTTTTGCAGCTGTTTGAGCTAAGATTTCCAAGTTATTCACATAATGAAAACTTATACTTTGTTTCGGTCGAGTTCCCCATTCAAATGCATGTAACAGTGAGAAACGCACTGTCTTGGCGAAAGAAAGCGTTTTTGTACAACTTCATATAAATAGCTGTAACTTTTGATAGAAGACTCGGATACACATGTTTATGGCTTTATCTTATAGAACTCAAGGTCTCCGTGCTGGGCAAACAGGTTTTGCAGCTGTTTGAGCTAAGATTTCCAAGTTATTCACATAATGAAAACCTATACTTTGTTTCGGTCGAGTTCCCCATTCAAATGCATGTAACAGTGAGAAACGCACTGTCTTGGCGAAAGAAAGCTATTTTGTACAACTTCATATAAATAGCTGTAACTTTTGATAGAAGACTCGGATACACATGTTTATGGCTTTATCTTATAGAACTCAAGGTCTCCGTGCTGGGCAAATAGGTTTTGCAGCTGTTTGAGCTAAGATTTCCAAGTTATTCACATAATGAAAACTTATACTTTGTTTCGGTCGAGTTCCCCATTCAAATGCATGTAACAGTGAGAAACGCACTGTCTTGGCGAAAGAAAGCGTTTTTGTACAACTTCATATAAATAGCTGTAACTTTTGATAGAAGACTCAGACAAACATGTTTATGGCCTTATATTATAGAACTCAAGGTCTCCGTGCTGGGAAAACAGGTTTTGCAGCTGTTTGAGCTAAGATTTCCAAGTTATTCACATAATGAAAACTTATACTTTGTTTCGGTCGAGTTCCCCTTCAAATGCATGTAACAGTGAGAAACGCACTGTCTTGGCGAAAGAAAGCGTTTTTGTACAACTTCATATAAATAGCTGTAACTTTTGATAGAAGACTCGGATACACATGTTTATGGCTTTATCTTATAGAACTCAAGGTCTCCGTGCTGGGAAAACAGGTTTTGCAGCTGTTTGAGCTAAGATTTCCAAGTTATTCACATAATGAAAACCTATACTTTGTTTCGGTCGAGTTCCCCATTCAAATGCATGTAACAGTGAGAAACGCACTGTCTTGGCGAAAGAAAGCGTTTTTGTACAACTTCATATAAATAGCTGTAACTTTTGATAGAAGACTCGGATACACATGTTTATGGCTTTATCTTATAGAACTCAAGGTCTCCGTGCTGGGCAAACAGGTTTTGCAGCTGTTTGAGCTAAGATTTCCAAGTTATTCACATAATGAAAACCTATACTTTGTTTCGGTCGAGTTCCCACTTCAAATGCATGTAACAGTGAGAAACGCACTGTCTTGGCGAAAGAAAGCGTTTTTGTACAACTTCATATAAATAGCTGTAACTTTTGATAGAAGACTCGGATACACATGTTTATGGCTTTATCTTATAGAACTCAAGGTCTCCGTGCTGGGCAAATAGGTTTTGCAGCTGTTTGAGCTAAGATTTCCAAGTTATTCACATAATGAAAACTTATACTTTGTTTCGGTGGAGTTCCCCATTCAAATGCATGTAACAGTGAGAAACGCACTGTCTTGGCGAAAGAAAGCGTTTTTGTACAACTTCATATAAATAGCTGTAACTTTTGATAGAAGACTCGGATACACATGTTTATGGCTTTATCTTATAGAACTCAAGGTCTCCGTGCTGGGCAAATAGGTTTTGCAGCTGTTTGAGCTAAGATTTCCAAGTTATTCACATAATGAAAACCTATACTTTGTTTCGGTCGAGTTCCCCATTCAAATGCATGTAACAGTGAGAAACGCACTGTCTTGGCGAAAGAAAGCGTTTTTGTACAACTTCATATAAATAGCTGTAACTTTTGATAGAAGACTCGGATACACATGTTTATGGCTTTATCTTATAGAACTCAAGGTCTCCGTGCTGGGCAAATAGGTTTTGCAGCTGTTTGAGCTAAGATTTCCAAGTTATTCACATAATGAAAACTTATACTTTGTTTCGGTCGAGTTCCCCATTCAAATGCATGTAACAGTGAGAAACGCACTGTCTTGGCGAAAGAAAGCGTTTTTGTACAACTTCATAGAAATAGCTGTAACTTTTGATAGAAGACTCGGATACACATGTTTATGGCTTTATCTTATAGAACTCAAGGTCTCCGTGCTGGGCAAATAGGTTTTGCAGCTGTTTGAGCTAAGATTTCCAAGTTATTCACATAATGAAAACTTATACTTTGTTTCGGTCGAGTTCCCCATTCAAATGCATGTAACAGTGAGAAACGCACTGTCTTGGCGAAAGAAAGCGTTTTTGTACAACTTCATATAAATAGCTGTAACTTTTGATAGAAGACTCGGATACACATGTTTATGGCTTTATCTTATAGAACTCAAGGTCTCCGTGCTGGGCAAACAGGTTTTGCAGCTGTTTGAGCTAAGATTTCCAAGTTATTCACATAATGAAAACCTATACTTTGTTTCGGTCGAGTTCCCCATTCAAATGCATGTAACAGTGAGAAACGCACTGTCTTGGCGAAAGAAAGCGTTTTTGTACAACTTCATAGAAATAGCTGTAACTTTTGATAGAAGACTCGGATACACATGTTTATGGCTTTATCTTATAGAACTCAAGGTCTCCGTGCTGGGAAAACAGGTTTTGCAGCTGTTTGAGCTAAGATTTCCAAGTTATTCACATAATGAAAACTTATACTTTGTTTCGGTCGAGTTCCCCATTCAAATGCATGTAACAGTGAGAAACGCACTGTCTTGGCGAAAGAAAGCGTTTTTGTACAACTTCATATAAATAGCTGTAACTTTTGATAGAAGACTCGGATACACATGTTTATGGCTTTATCTTATAGAACTCAAGGTCTCCGTGCTGGGCAAACAGGTTTTGCAGCTGTTTGAGCTAAGATTTCCAAGTTATTCACATAATGAAAACCTATACTTTGTTTCGGTCGAGTTCCCACTTCAAATGCATTTAACAGTGAGAAACGCACTGTCTTGGCGAAAGAAAGCGTTTTTGTACAACTTCATAGAAATAGCTGTAACTTTTGATAGAAGACTCAGACAAACATGTTTATGGCTTTATCTTATAGAACTCAAGGTCTCCGTGCTGGGAAAACAGGTTTTGCAGCTGTTTGAGCTAAGATTTCCAAGTTATTCACATAATGAAAACTTATACTTTGTTTCGGTCGAGTTCCCCATTCAAATGCAAGTAACAATGAGAAACGCACTGTCTTGGCGAAAGAAAGCGTTTTTGTACAACTTCATATGAATAGCTGTAACTTTTGATAGAAGACTCGGATACACATGTTTATGGCTTTATCTTATAGAACTCAAGGTCTCCGTGCTGGGCAAACAGGTTTTGCAGCTGTTTGAGCTAAGATTTCCAAGTTATTCACATAATGAAAACTTATACTTTGTTTCGGTCGAGTTCCCCATTCAAATGCATGTAACAGTGAGAAACGCACTGTCTTGGCGAAAGAAAGCGTTTTTGTACAACTTCATATGAATAGCTGTAACTTTTGATAGAAGACTCGGATACACATGTTTATGGCTTTATCTTATAGAACTCAAGGTCTCCGTGCTGGGCAAACAGGTTTTGCAGCTGTTTGAGCTAAGATTTCCAAGTTATTCACATAATGAAAACCTATACTTTGTTTCGGTCGAGTTCCCCATTCAAATGCATGTAACAGTGAGAAACACACTGTCTTGGCGAAAGAAAGCGTTTTTGTACAACTTCATATAAATAGCTGTAACTTTTGATAGAAGACTCAGACAAACATGTTTATGGCTTTATCTTATAGAACTCAAGGTTCCCGTGCTGGGAAAACAGGTTTTGCAGCTGTTTGAGCTAAGATTTCCAAGTTATTCACATAATGAAAACTTATACTTTGTTTCGGTCGAGTTCCCCATTCAAATGCATGTAACAGTGAGAAACGCACTGTCTTGGCGAAAGAAAGCGTTTTTGTACAACTTCATATGAATAGCTGTAACTTTTGATAGAAGACTCGGATACACATGTTTATGGCTTTATCTTATAGAACTCAAGGTTCCCGTGCTGGGCAAACAGGTTTTGCAGCTGTTTGAGCTAAGATTTCCAAGTTATTCACATAATGAAAACCTATACTTTGTTTCGGTCGAGTTCCCCATTCAAAATGCATGTAACAGTGAGAAACGCACTGTCGTGGCGAAAGAAAACGTTTTTGTACAACTTCATAGAAATAGCTGTAACTTTTGATAGAAGACTCGGATACACATGTTTATGGCTTTATCTTATAGAACTCAAGGTCTCCGTGCTGGGCAAATAGGTTTTGCAGCTGTTTGAGCTAAGATTTCCAAGTTATTCACATAATGAAAACCTATACTTTGTTTCGGTCGAGTTCCCCATTCAAATGCATGTAACAGTGAGAAACGCACTGTCTTGGCGAAAGAAAGCGTTTTTGTACAACTTCATATAAATAGTTGTAACTTTTGATAGAAGACTCAGACAAACATGTTTATGGCCTTATATTATAGAACTCAAGGTCTCCGTGCTGGGAAAACAGGTTTTGCAGCTGTTTGAGCTAAGATTTCCAAGTTATTCACATAATGAAAACTTATACTTTGTTTCGGTCGAGTTCCCCATTCAAATGCATGTAACAGTGAGAAACGCACTGTCTTGGCGAAAGAAAGCGTTTTTGTACAACTTCATAGAAATAGCTGTAACTTTTGATAGAAGACTCAGACAAACATGTTTATGGCTTTATCTTATAGAACTCAAGGTTTCCGTGCTGGGAAAACAGGTTTTGCAGCTGTTTGAGCTAAGATTTCCAAGTTATTCACATAATGAAAACTTATACTTTGTTTCGGTCGAGTTCCCCATTCAAATGCATGTAACAGTGAGAAACGCACTGTCTTGGCGAAAGAAAGCGTTTTTGTACAACTTCATATGAATAGCTGTAACTTTTGATAGAAGACTCGGATACACATGTTTATGGCTTTAACTTATAGAACTCAAGGTCTCCGTGCTGGGCAAACAGGTTTTGCAGCTGTTTGAGCTAAGATTTCCAAGTTATTCACATAATGAAAACCTATACTTTGTTTCGGTCGAGTTCCCCATTCAAATGCATGTAACAGTGAGAAACACACTGTCTTGGCGAAAGAAAGCGTTTTTGTACAACTTCATATAAATAGCTGTAACTTTTGATAGAAGACTCAGACAAACATGTTTATGGCTTTATCTTATAGAACTCAAGGTCCCCGTGCTGGGAAAACAGGTTTTGCAGCTGTTTGAGCTAAGATTTCCAAGTTATTCACATAATGAAAACTTATACTTTGTTTCGGTCGAGTTCCCCATTCAAATGCATGTAACAGTGAGAAACGCACTGTCTTGGCGAAAGAAAGCGTTTTTGTACAACTTCATATGAATAGCTGTAACTTTTGATAGAAGACTCGGATACACATGTTTATGGCTTTATCTTATAGAACTCAAGGTTCCCGTGCTGGGCAAACAGGTTTTGCAGCTGTTTGAGCTAAGATTTCCAAGTTATTCACATAATGAAAACCTATACTTTGTTTCGGTCGAGTTCCCCATTCAAAATGCATGTAACAGTGAGAAACGCACTGTCGTGGCGAAAGAAAACGTTTTTGTACAACTTCATAGAAATAGCTGTAACTTTTGATAGAAGACTCGGATACACATGTTTATGGCTTTATCTTATAGAACTCAAGGTCTCCGTGCTGGGCAAATAGGTTTTGCAGCTGTTTGAGCTAAGATTTCCAAGTTATTCACATAATGAAAACCTATACTTTGTTTCGGTCGAGTTCCCCATTCAAATGCATGTAACAGTGAGAAACGCACTGTCTTGGCGAAAGAAAGCGTTTTTGTACAACTTCATATAAATAGTTGTAACTTTTGATAGAAGACTCAGACAAACATGTTTATGGCCTTTTTATTATAGAACTCAAGGTCTCCGTGCTGGGAAAACAGGTTTTGCAGCTGTTTGAGCTAAGATTTCCAAGTTATTCACATAATGAAAACTTATACTTTGTTTCGGTCGAGTTCCCCATTCAAATGCATGTAACAGTGAGAAACGCACTGTCTTGGCGAAAGAAAGCGTTTTTGTACAACTTCATAGAAATAGCTGTAACTTTTGATAGAAGACTCAGACAAACATGTTTATGGCTTTATCTTATAGAACTCAAGGTTTCCGTGCTGGGAAAACAGGTTTTGCAGCTGTTTGAGCTAAGATTTCCAAGTTATTCACATAATGAAAACTTATACTTTGTTTCGGTCGAGTTCCCCATTCAAATGCATGTAACAGTGAGAAACGCACTGTCTTGGCGAAAGAAAGCGTTTTTGTACAACTTCATATGAATAGCTGTAACTTTTGATAGAAGACTCGGATACACATGTTTATGGCTTTAACTTATAGAACTCAAGGTCTCCGTGCTGGGCAAACAGGTTTTGCAGCTGTTTGAGCTAAGATTTCCAAGTTATTCACATAATGAAAACCTATACTTTGTTTCGGTCGAGTTCCCCATTCAAATGCATGTAACAGTGAGAAACACACTGTCTTGGCGAAAGAAAGCGTTTTTGTACAACTTCATATAAATAGCTGTAACTTTTGATAGAAGACTCAGACAAACATGTTTATGGCTTTATCTTATAGAACTCAAGGTCCCCGTGCTGGGAAAACAGGTTTTGCAGCTGTTTGAGCTAAGATTTCCAAGTTATTCACATAATGAAAACTTATACTTTGTTTCGGTCGAGTTCCCCATTCAAATGCATGTAACAGTGAGAAACGCACTGTCTTGGCGAAAGAAAGCGTTTTTGTACAACTTCATATAAATAGCTGTAACTTTTGATAGAAGACTCAGACAAACATGTTTATGGCTTTATCTTATAGAACTCAAGGTCCCCGTGCTGGGAAAACAGGTTTTGCAGCTGTTTGAGCTAAGATTTCCAAGTTATTCACATAATGAAAACCTATACTTTGTTTCGGTCGAGTTCCCCATTCAAAATGCATGTAACAGTGAGAAACGCACTGTCGTGGCGAAAGAAAACGTTTTTGTACAACTTCATAGAAATAGCTGTAACTTTTGATAGAAGACTCGGATACACATGTTTATGGCTTTATCTTATAGAACTCAAGGTCTCCGTGCTGGGCAAATAGGTTTTGCAGCTGTTTGAGCTAAGATTTCCAAGTTATTCACATAATGAAAACCTATACTTTGTTTCGGTCGAGTTCCCCATTCAAATGCATGTAACAGTGAGAAACGCACTGTCTTGGCGAAAGAAAGCGTTTTTGTACAACTTCATATAAATAGCTGTAACTTTTGATAGAAGACTCAGACAAACATGTTTATGGCCTTATATTATAGAACTCAAGGTCTCCGTGCTGGGAAAACAGGTTTTGCAGCTGTTTGAGCTAAGATTTCCAAGTTATTCACATAATGAAAACTTATACTTTGTTTCGGTCGAGTTCCCCATTCAAATGCATGTAACAGTGAGAAACGCACTGTCTTGGCGAAAGAAAGCGTTTTTGTACAACTTCATATAAATAGCTGTAACTTTTGATAGAAGACTCGGATACACATGTTTATGGCTTTATCTTATAGAACTCAAGGTCTCCGTGCTGGGCAAACAGGTTTTGCAGCTGTTTGAGCTAAGATTTCCAAGTTATTCACATAATGAAAACCTATACTTTGTTTCGGTCGAGTTCCCCATTCAAATGCATGTAACAGTGAGAAACGCACTGTCTTGGCGAAAGAAAGCGTTTTTGTACAACTTCATATAAATAGCTGTAACTTTTGATAGAAGACTCGGATACACATGTTTATGGCTTTATCTTATAGAACTCAAGGTCTCCGGGCTGGGCAAACAGGTTTTGCAGCTGTTTGAGCTAAGATTTCCAAGTTATTCACATAATGAAAACCTATACTTTGTTTCGGTCGAGTTCCCACTTCAAATGCATGTAACAGTGAGAAACGCACTGTCTTGGCGAAAGAAAGCGTTTTTGTACAACTTCATATAAATAGCTGTAACTTTTGATAGAAGACTCGGATACACATGTTTATGGCTTTATCTTATAGAACTCAAGGTCTCCGTGCTGGGCAAACAGGTTTTGCAGCTGTTTGAGCTAAGATTTCCAAGTTATTCACATAATGAAAACCTATACTTTGTTTCGGTCGAGTTCCCCATTCAAATGCATGTAACAGTGAGAAACGCACTGTCTTGGCGAAAGAAAGCGTTTTTGTACAACTTCATAGAAATAGCTGTAACTTTTGATAGAAGACTCAGACAAACATGTTTATGGCCTTATATTATAGAACTCAAGGTCTCCGTGCTGGGAAAACAGGTTTTGCAGCTGTTTGAGCTAAGATTTCCAAGTTATTCACATAATGAAAACCTATACTTTGTTTCGGTCGAGTTCCCCATTCAAATGCATGTAACAGTGAGAAACGCACTGTCTTGGCGAAAGAAAGCGTTTTTGTACAACTTCATAGAAATAGCTGTAACTTTTGATAGAAGACTCAGACAAACATGTTTATGGCCTTATATTATAGAACTCAAGGTCTCCGTGCTGGTCAAACAGGTTTTGCAGCTGTTTGAGCTAAGATTTCCAAGTTATTCACATAATGAAAACCTATACTTTGTTTCGGTCGAGTTCCCACTTCAAATGCATGTAACAGTGAGAAACGCACTGTCTTGGCGAAAGAAAGCGTTTTTGTACAACTTCATATAAATAGCTGTAACTTTTGATAGAAGACTCAGACAAACATGTTTATGGCCTTATATTATAGAACTCAAGGTCTCCGTGCTGGGAAAACAGGTTTTGCAGCTGTTTGAGCTAAGATTTCCAAGTTATTCACATAATGAAAACCTATACTTTGTTTCGGTCGAGTTCCCCATTCAAATGCATGTAACAGTGAGAAACGCACTGTCTTGGCGAAAGAAAGCGTTTTTGTACAACTTCATAGAAATAGCTGTAACTTTTGATAGAAGACTCAGACAAACATGTTTATGGCTTTATCTTATAGAACTCAAGGTCTCCGTGCTGGGAAAACAGGTTTTGCAGCTGTTTGAGCTAAGATTTCCAAGTTATTCACATAATGAAAACCTATACTTTGTTTCGGTCGAGTTCCCCATTCAAATGCATGTAACAGTGAGAAACGCACTGTCTTGGCGAAAGAAAGCGTTTTTGTACAACTTCATATGAATAGCTGTAACTTTTGATAGAAGACTCGGATACACATGTTTATGGCTTTATCTTATAGAACTCAAGGTTCCCGTGCTGGGCAAACAGGTTTTGCAGCTGTTTGAGCTAAGATTTCCAAGTTATTCACATAATGAAAACCTATACTTTGTTTCGGTCGAGTTCCCCATTCAAATGCATGTAACAGTGAGAAACGCACTGTCTTGGCGAAAGAAAGCTATTTTGTACAACTTCATAGAAATAGCTGTAACTTTTGATAGAAGACTCAGACAAACATGTTTATGGCTTTATCTTATAGAACTCAAGGTCTCCGTGCTGGGCAAACAGGTTTTGCAGCTGTTTGAGCTAAGATTTCCAAGTTATTCACATAATGAAAACCTATACTTTGTTTCGGTCGAGTTCCCCATTCAAATGCATGTAACAGTGAGAAACGCACTGTCTTGGCGAAAGAAAGCATTTTTGTACAACTTCATAGAAATAGCTGTAACTTTTGATAGAAGACTCAGACAAACATGTTTATGGCTTTATCTTATAGAACTCAAGGTTTCCGTGCTGGGAAAACAGGTTTTGCAGCTGTTTGAGCTAAGATTTCCAAGTTATTCACATAATGAAAACTTATACTTTGTTTCGGTCGAGTTCCCCATTCAAATGCATGTAACAGTGAGAAACGCACTGTCTTGGCGAAAGAAAGCGTTTTTGTACAACTTCATATGAATAGCTGTAACTTTTGATAGAAGACTCGGATACACATGTTTATGGCTTTAACTTATAGAACTCAAGGTCTCCGTGCTGGGCAAACAGGTTTTGCAGCTGTTTGAGCTAAGATTTCCAAGTTATTCACATAATGAAAACCTATACTTTGTTTCGGTCGAGTTCCCCATTCAAATGCATGTAACAGTGAGAAACACACTGTCTTGGCGAAAGAAAGCGTTTTTGTACAACTTCATATAAATAGCTGTAACTTTTGATAGAAGACTCAGACAAACATGTTTATGGCTTTATCTTATAGAACTCAAGGTCCCCGTGCTGGGAAAACAGGTTTTGCAGCTGTTTGAGCTAAGATTTCCAAGTTATTCACATAATGAAAACTTATACTTTGTTTCGGTCGAGTTCCCCATTCAAATGCATGTAACAGTGAGAAACGCACTGTCTTGGCGAAAGAAAGCGTTTTTGTACAACTTCATATAAATAGCTGTAACTTTTGATAGAAGACTCAGACAAACATGTTTATGGCTTTATCTTATAGAACTCAAGGTCCCCGTGCTGGGAAAACAGGTTTTGCAGCTGTTTGAGCTAAGATTTCCAAGTTATTCACATAATGAAAACCTATACTTTGTTTCGGTCGAGTTCCCCATTCAAAATGCATGTAACAGTGAGAAACGCACTGTCGTGGCGAAAGAAAACGTTTTTGTACAACTTCATAGAAATAGCTGTAACTTTTGATAGAAGACTCGGATACACATGTTTATGGCTTTATCTTATAGAACTCAAGGTCTCCGTGCTGGGCAAATAGGTTTTGCAGCTGTTTGAGCTAAGATTTCCAAGTTATTCACATAATGAAAACCTATACTTTGTTTCGGTCGAGTTCCCCATTCAAATGCATGTAACAGTGAGAAACGCACTGTCTTGGCGAAAGAAAGCGTTTTTGTACAACTTCATATAAATAGCTGTAACTTTTGATAGAAGACTCAGACAAACATGTTTATGGCCTTATATTATAGAACTCAAGGTCTCCGTGCTGGGAAAACAGGTTTTGCAGCTGTTTGAGCTAAGATTTCCAAGTTATTCACATAATGAAAACTTATACTTTGTTTCGGTCGAGTTCCCCATTCAAATGCATGTAACAGTGAGAAACGCACTGTCTTGGCGAAAGAAAGCGTTTTTGTACAACTTCATATAAATAGCTGTAACTTTTGATAGAAGACTCGGATACACATGTTTATGGCTTTATCTTATAGAACTCAAGGTCTCCGTGCTGGGCAAACAGGTTTTGCAGCTGTTTGAGCTAAGATTTCCAAGTTATTCACATAATGAAAACCTATACTTTGTTTCGGTCGAGTTCCCCATTCAAATGCATGTAACAGTGAGAAACGCACTGTCTTGGCGAAAGAAAGCGTTTTTGTACAACTTCATATAAATAGCTGTAACTTTTGATAGAAGACTCGGATACACATGTTTATGGCTTTATCTTATAGAACTCAAGGTCTCCGGGCTGGGCAAACAGGTTTTGCAGCTGTTTGAGCTAAGATTTCCAAGTTATTCACATAATGAAAACCTATACTTTGTTTCGGTCGAGTTCCCACTTCAAATGCATGTAACAGTGAGAAACGCACTGTCTTGGCGAAAGAAAGCGTTTTTGTACAACTTCATATAAATAGCTGTAACTTTTGATAGAAGACTCGGATACACATGTTTATGGCTTTATCTTATAGAACTCAAGGTCTCCGTGCTGGGCAAACAGGTTTTGCAGCTGTTTGAGCTAAGATTTCCAAGTTATTCACATAATGAAAACCTATACTTTGTTTCGGTCGAGTTCCCCATTCAAATGCATGTAACAGTGAGAAACGCACTGTCTTGGCGAAAGAAAGCGTTTTTGTACAACTTCATAGAAATAGCTGTAACTTTTGATAGAAGACTCAGACAAACATGTTTATGGCCTTATATTATAGAACTCAAGGTCTCCGTGCTGGGAAAACAGGTTTTGCAGCTGTTTGAGCTAAGATTTCCAAGTTATTCACATAATGAAAACCTATACTTTGTTTCGGTCGAGTTCCCCATTCAAATGCATGTAACAGTGAGAAACGCACTGTCTTGGCGAAAGAAAGCGTTTTTGTACAACTTCATAGAAATAGCTGTAACTTTTGATAGAAGACTCAGACAAACATGTTTATGGCCTTATATTATAGAACTCAAGGTCTCCGTGCTGGTCAAACAGGTTTTGCAGCTGTTTGAGCTAAGATTTCCAAGTTATTCACATAATGAAAACCTATACTTTGTTTCGGTCGAGTTCCCACTTCAAATGCATGTAACAGTGAGAAACGCACTGTCTTGGCGAAAGAAAGCGTTTTTGTACAACTTCATATAAATAGCTGTAACTTTTGATAGAAGACTCAGACAAACATGTTTATGGCCTTATATTATAGAACTCAAGGTCTCCGTGCTGGGAAAACAGGTTTTGCAGCTGTTTGAGCTAAGATTTCCAAGTTATTCACATAATGAAAACCTATACTTTGTTTCGGTCGAGTTCCCCATTCAAATGCATGTAACAGTGAGAAACGCACTGTCTTGGCGAAAGAAAGCGTTTTTGTACAACTTCATAGAAATAGCTGTAACTTTTGATAGAAGACTCAGACAAACATGTTTATGGCTTTATCTTATAGAACTCAAGGTCTCCGTGCTGGGAAAACAGGTTTTGCAGCTGTTTGAGCTAAGATTTCCAAGTTATTCACATAATGAAAACCTATACTTTGTTTCGGTCGAGTTCCCCATTCAAATGCATGTAACAGTGAGAAACGCACTGTCTTGGCGAAAGAAAGCGTTTTTGTACAACTTCATATGAATAGCTGTAACTTTTGATAGAAGACTCGGATACACATGTTTATGGCTTTATCTTATAGAACTCAAGGTTCCCGTGCTGGGCAAACAGGTTTTGCAGCTGTTTGAGCTAAGATTTCCAAGTTATTCACATAATGAAAACCTATACTTTGTTTCGGTCGAGTTCCCCATTCAAATGCATGTAACAGTGAGAAACGCACTGTCTTGGCGAAAGAAAGCTATTTTGTACAACTTCATAGAAATAGCTGTAACTTTTGATAGAAGACTCAGACAAACATGTTTATGGCTTTATCTTATAGAACTCAAGGTCTCCGTGCTGGGCAAACAGGTTTTGCAGCTGTTTGAGCTAAGATTTCCAAGTTATTCACATAATGAAAACCTATACTTTGTTTCGGTCGAGTTCCCCATTCAAATGCATGTAACAGTGAGAAACGCACTGTCTTGGCGAAAGAAAGCATTTTTGTACAACTTCATAGAAATAGCTGTAACTTTTGATAGAAGACTCAGACAAACATGTTTATGGCTTTATCTTATAGAACTCAAGGTTTCCGTGCTGGGAAAACAGGTTTTGCAGCTGTTTGAGCTAAGATTTCCAAGTTATTCACATAATGAAAACCTATACTTTGTTTCGGTGGAGTTCCCCATTCAAATGCATGTAACAGTGAGAAACGCACTGTCTTGGCGAAAGAAAGCGTTTTTGTACAACTTCATATGAATAGCTGTAACTTTTGATAGAAGACTCGGATACACATGTTTATGGCTTTATCTTATAGAACTCAAGGTTCCCGTGCTGGGCAAACAGGTTTTGCAGCTGTTTGAGCTAAGATTTCCAAGTTATTCACATAATGAAAACCTATACTTTGTTTCGGTCGAGTTCCCCATTCAAATGCATGTAACAGTGAGAAACGCACTGTCTTGGCGAAAGAAAGCTATTTTGTACAACTTCATAGAAATAGCTGTAACTTTTGATAGAAGACTCAGACAAACATGTTTATGGCTTTATCTTATAGAACTCAAGGTCTCCGTGCTGGGCAAACAGGTTTTGCAGCTGTTTGAGCTAAGATTTCCAAGTTATTCACATAATGAAAACCTATACTTTGTTTCGGTCGAGTTCCCCATTCAAATGCATGTAACAGTGAGAAACGCACTGTCTTGGCGAAAGAAAGCATTTTTGTACAACTTCATAGAAATAGCTGTAACTTTTGATAAAAGACTCAGACAAACATGTTTATGGCTTTATCTTATAGAACTCAAGGTTTCCGTGCTGGGAAAACAGGTTTTGCAGCTGTTTGAGCTAAGATTTCAGAGTTATTCACATAATGAAAACCTATACTTTGTTTCGGTGGAGTTCCCCATTCAAATGCATGTAACAGTGAGAAACGCACTGTCTTGGCGAAAGAAAACGTTTTTGTACAACTTCATAGAAATAGCTGTAACTTTTGATAGAAGACTCAGACAAACATGTTTATGGCCTTATATTATAGAACTCAAGGTCTCCGTGCTGGGAAAACAGGTTTTGCAGCTGTTTGAGCTAAGATTTCCAAGTTATTCACATAATGAAAACTTATACTTTGTTTCGGTCGAGTTCCCCATTCAAATGCATGTAACAGTGAGAAACGCACTGTCTTGGCGAAAGAAAGCGTTTTTGTACAACTTCATAGAAATAGCTGTAACTTTTGATAGAAGACTCGGATACACATGTTTATGGCTTTATCTTATAGAACTCAAGGTTCCCGTGCTGGGAAAACAGGTTTTGCAGCTGTTTGAGCTAAGATTTCCAAGTTATTCACATAATGAAAACCTATACTTTGTTTTGGTCGAGTTCCCCATTCAAAATGCATGTAACAGTGAGAAACGCACTGTCTTGGCGAAAGAAAACGTTTTTGTACAACTTCATAGAAATAGCTGTAACTTTTGATAGAAGACTCAGACAAACATGTTTATGGCCTTATATTATAGAACTCAAGGTCTCCGTGCTGGGAAAACAGGTTTTGCAGCTGTTTGAGCTAAGATTTCCAAGTTATTCACATAATGAAAACCTATACTTTGTTTCGGTCGAGTTCCCCATTCAAATGCATGTAACAGTGAGAAACGCACTGTCTTGGCGAAAGAAAGCGTTTTTGTACAACTTCATATAAATAGCTGTAACTTTTGATAGAAGACTCGGATACACATGTTTATGGCTTTATCTTATAGAACTCAAGGTCTCCGTGCTGGGCAAACAGGTTTTGCAGCTGTTTGAGCTAAGATTTCCAAGTTATTCACATAATGAAAACCTATACTTTGTTTCGGTCGAGTTCCCCATTCAAATGCATGTAACAGTGAGAAACGCACTGTCTTGGCGAAAGAAAACATTTTTGTACAACTTCATAGAAATAGCTGTAACTTTTGATAGAAGACTCAGACAAACATGTTTATGGCCTTATATTATAGAACTCAAGGTTCCCGTGCTGGGAAAACAGGTTTTGCAGCTGTTTGAGCTAAGATTTCCAAGTTATTCACATAATGAAAACTTATACTTTGTTTCGGTCGAGTTCCCCATTCAAATGCATGTAACAGTGAGAAACGCACTGTCTTGGCGAAAGAAAGCGTTTTTGTACAACTTCATAGAAATAGCTGTAACTTTTGATAGAAGACTCGGATACACATGTTTATGGCTTTATCTTATAGAACTCAAGGTCTCCGTGCTGGGCAAACAGGTTTTGCAGCTGTTTGAGCTAAGATTTCCAAGTTATTCACATAATGAAAACCTATACTTTGTTTCGGTCGAGTTCCCACTTCAAATGCATGTAACAGTGAGAAACGCACTGTCTTGGCGAAAGAAAGCGTTTTTGTACAACTTCATATAAATAGCTGTAACTTTTGATAGAAGACTCAGACAAACATGTTTATGGCCTTATATTATAGAACTCAAGGTCTCCGTGCTGGGAAAACAGGTTTTGCAGCTGTTTGAGCTAAGATTTCCAAGTTATTCACATAATGAAAACCTATACTTTGTTTCGGTCGAGTTCCCCATTCAAATGCATGTAACAGTGAGAAACGCACTGTCTTGGCGAAAGAAAGCGTTTTTGTACAACTTCATAGAAATAGCTGTAACTTTTGATAGAAGACTCAGACAAACATGTTTATGGCTTTATCTTATAGAACTCAAGGTCTCCGTGCTGGGAAAACAGGTTTTGCAGCTGTTTGAGCTAAGATTTCCAAGTTATTCACATAATGAAAACCTATACTTTGTTTCGGTCGAGTTCCCCATTCAAAATGCATGTAACAGTGAGAAACGCACTGTCTTGGCGAAAGAAAGCGTTTTTGTACAACTTCATATAAATAGCTGTAACTTTTGATAGAAGACTCGGATACACATGTTTATGGCTTTATCTTATAGAACTCAAGGTCTCCGTGCTGGGCAAACAGGTTTTGCAGCTGTTTGAGCTAAGATTTCCAAGTTATTCACATAATGAAAACCTATACTTTGTTTCGGTCGAGTTCCCCATTCAAATGCATGTAACAGTGAGAAACGCACTGTCTTGGCGAAAGAAAGCTATTTTGTACAACTTCATAGAAATAGCTGTAACTTTTGATAGAAGACTCAGACAAACATGTTTATGGCTTTATCTTATAGAACTCAAGGTCTCCGTGCTGGGCAAACAGGTTTTGCAGCTGTTTGAGCTAAGATTTCCAAGTTATTCACATAATGAAAACCTATACTTTGTTTCGGTCGAGTTCCCCATTCAAATGCATGTAACAGTGAGAAACGCACTGTCTTGGCGAAAGAAAGCATTTTTGTACAACTTCATAGAAATAGCTGTAACTTTTGATAGAAGACTCAGACAAACATGTTTATGGCTTTATCTTATAGAACTCAAGGTTTCCGTGCTGGGAAAACAGGTTTTGCAGCTGTTTGAGCTAAGATTTCAGAGTTATTCACATAATGAAAACCTATACTTTGTTTCGGTGGAGTTCCCCATTCAAATGCATGTAACAGTGAGAAACGCACTGTCTTGGCGAAAGAAAACGTTTTTGTACAACTTCATAGAAATAGCTGTAACTTTTGATAGAAGACTCAGACAAACATGTTTATGGCCTTATATTATAGAACTCAAGGTCTCCGTGCTGGGAAAACAGGTTTTGCAGCTGTTTGAGCTAAGATTTCCAAGTTATTCACATAATGAAAACTTATACTTTGTTTCGGTCGAGTTCCCCATTCAAATGCATGTAACAGTGAGAAACGCACTGTCTTGGCGAAAGAAAGCGTTTTTGTACAACTTCATAGAAATAGCTGTAACTTTTGATAGAAGACTCGGATACACATGTTTATGGCTTTATCTTATAGAACTCAAGGTTCCCGTGCTGGGAAAACAGGTTTTGCAGCTGTTTGAGCTAAGATTTCCAAGTTATTCACATAATGAAAACCTATACTTTGTTTTGGTCGAGTTCCCCATTCAAATGCATGTAACAGTGAGAAACGCACTGTCTTGGCGAAAGAAAACGTTTTTGTACAACTTCATAGAAATAGCTGTAACTTTTGATAGAAGACTCAGACAAACATGTTTATGGCCTTATATTATAGAACTCAAGGTCTCCGTGCTGGGAAAACAGGTTTTGCAGCTGTTTGAGCTAAGATTTCCAAGTTATTCACATAATGAAAACCTATACTTTGTTTCGGTCGAGTTCCCCATTCAAATGCATGTAACAGTGAGAAACGCACTGTCTTGGCGAAAGAAAGCGTTTTTGTACAACTTCATATAAATAGCTGTAACTTTTGATAGAAGACTCGGATACACATGTTTATGGCTTTATCTTATAGAACTCAAGGTCTCCGTGCTGGGCAAACAGGTTTTGCAGCTGTTTGAGCTAAGATTTCCAAGTTATTCACATAATGAAAACCTATACTTTGTTTCGGTCGAGTTCCCCATTCAAATGCATGTAACAGTGAGAAACGCACTGTCTTGGCGAAAGAAAACATTTCAATTCAATTCAATTCAATTTTATTTATATAGCGCCAAATCACAACAAAAGTCGCCTCAAGGCGCTTCATAGATACAGAGAAAAACCCAACAATCATATGACCCCCTATGAGCAAGCACTTTGGCGACAGTGGGAAGGAAAAACTCCCTTTTAACAGGAAGAAACCTCCGGCAGAACCAGGCTCAGGGAGGGGCGGCCATCTGCTGCGACCGGTTGGGGTGAGAGAAGGAAGACAGGATAAAGACATGCTGTGGAAGAGAGACAGAGGTTAATAACAGATATGATTCAATGCAGAGAGGTCTATTAATACATAGTGAGTGAGAAAGGTGACTGGAAAGGAAAAACTCAATGCATCATGGGAATCCCCCGGCAGCCTACATCTATTGCAGCATAACAAAGGGAGGATTCAGGGTCACCTGGTCCAGCCCTAACTATATGCTTTAGAAAAAAGGAAAGTTTTAAGCCTAATCTTAAAAGTAGAGATAGTGTCTGTCTCCCGAATCCAAACTGGAAGCTGGTTCCACAGAAGAGGGGCCTGAAAACTGAAGGCTCTCCCTCCCATTCTACTTTTAAATACTCTAGGAACAACAAGTAGGCCTGCAGAGCGAGAGCGGAGCGCTCTAATAGGGTGATATGGTACTACAAGGTCATTAAGATAAGATGGGGCCTGATTATTTAAGACCTTGTATGTGAGGAGCAGGATTTTGAATTCAATTCTGGATTTAACAGGAAGCCAATGAAGGGAAGCCAAAACAGGAGAAATATGCTCTCTCTTTCTAGTCCCTGTCAGGACTCTTGCTGCAGCATTTTGGATTAGCTGAAGGCTTTTCAGTGAGTTTTTTGGACATCCTGATAATAATGAATTACAGTAGTCCAGCCTGGAAGTAATAAATGCATGAACTAGTTTTTCAGCGTCACTCTGAGACAGGATATTTCTAATTTTAGAGATGTTGCGCAAATGGAAGAAAGCAGTCTTACATATTTGTTTAATATGTGCATTGAAGGACATGTCCTGGTCAAAAATGACTCCAAGGTTCCTCACCGCGTTACTGGAGGCCAAGGTAATGCCATCCAGAGTAAGAGTCTGATTAGATACCATATTTCTAAGATTTTCAGGGCCGAGTACAATAACCTCAGTTTTATCTGAATTAAGAAGCAGAAAGTTAGCGGCCATCCAGGTCTTTATGTCTTTAAGACATTCCTGCAGTTTAACTAATTGGTGTGTGTTATCTGGCTTCATGGACAGATAGAGCTGGGTGTCATCTGCATAGCAGTGAAAATGTATGCTATGTCTTCTAATGATACTGCCTAAGGGAAGCATGTATAATGTAAACAGAATTGGTCCTAGCACTGAACCCTGTGGAACTCCATAATTAACCTCAGTGTGTGAAGAGGACTCTCCATTTACATGCACGAATTGGAGTCTATTAGATAGATATGATACAAACCACTGCAGTGCAGTACTTGTAATACCTACAGCATGTTCTAATCGCTCTAATAGGATATTATGATCAACAGTATCGAACGCTGCACTGAGGTCTAGCAGGACAAGCACAGAGATGAGTCCACTGTCAGAGGCCATAAGAAGATCATTTGTAACCTTCACTAAAGCTGTTTCTGTGCTGTGCTGAGCTCTGAAACCTGACTGAAACTCTTCAAATAAACCATTCCTCTGCAGATGATCTGTTAGCTGTTTGACAACTACTCTTTCAAGGATTTTTGATATGAAAGGAAGGTTGGAGATTGGCCTATAATTAGCTAAGACTGCTGGGTCTAGAGATGGCTTTTTGAGTAAAGGTTTAACTACAGCCAGCTTGAAGGCCTGTGGTACATAGCCGATTATTAGAGATAGGTTGATCATATTTAAGATCGAAGAATTAATTAATGGCAGGACTTCTTTGAGCAGTTTTGTAGGAATGGGGTCTAAAAGACACGTTGAGGGTTTGGAGGAAGTAATTATTGAAGTTAACTCAGAAAGATCAATTGGAGAAAAAGAGTCTAACTTAATATCAATGGTACTAAGAGTAGCTGTAGATAATATTACATCTGTGGGATGATTATTGGTAATTTTTTCTCTAATGATAAAAATTTTATTTGTGAAGAAGTTCATGAAGTCATTACTAGTTAACGTTAAAGGGATGGTTGGCTCAAAAGAGCTCTGACTTTTTGTCAGCCTGGCTACAGTGCTGAAGAGAAACCTGGGGTTGTTCTTATTTTCTTCAATCAGTGATGAATAGTAAGATGTTCTGGCTTTGCGGAGGGCTTTCTTATAAAGCAGCAAACTATTTCTCCAGGCTAAATGATGATCCTCTAGATTTGTGACACGCCATTTCCTCTCCAGATTACGAGTCATCTGCTTTAGGGTACGTGTTTCAGAATTATACCACGGAGTCAGGTACTTCTGATTTGAGGCCTTAGTACAACTTCATAGAAATAGCTGTAACTTTTGATAGAAGACTCAGACAAACATGTTTATGGCCTTATATTATAGAACTCAAGGTTCCCGTGCTGGGAAAACAGGTTTTGCAGCTGTTTGAGCTAAGATTTCCAAGTTATTCACATAATGAAAACTTATACTTTGTTTCGGTCGAGTTCCCCATTCAAATGCATGTAACAGTGAGAAACGCACTGTCTTGGCGAAAGAAAGCGTTTTTGTACAACTTCATAGAAATAGCTGTAACTTTTGATAGAAGACTCGGATACACATGTTTATGGCTTTATCTTATAGAACTCAAGGTCTCCGTGCTGGGCAAACAGGTTTTGCAGCTGTTTGAGCTAAGATTTCCAAGTTATTCACATAATGAAAACCTATACTTTGTTTCGGTCGAGTTCCCCATTCAAATGCATGTAACAGTGAGAAACGCACTGTCTTGGCGAAAGAAAGCGTTTTTGTACAACTTCATAGAAATAGCTGTAACTTTTGATAGAAGACTCAGACAAACATGTTTATGGCCTTATATTATAGAACTCAAGGTCTCCGTGCTGGTCAAACAGGTTTTGCAGCTGTTTGAGCTAAGATTTCCAAGTTATTCACATAATGAAAACCTATACTTTGTTTCGGTCGAGTTCCCACTTCAAATGCATGTAACAGTGAGAAACGCACTGTCTTGGCGAAAGAAAGCGTTTTTGTACAACTTCATATAAATAGCTGTAACTTTTGATAGAAGACTCAGACAAACATGTTTATGGCCTTATATTATAGAACTCAAGGTCTCCGTGCTGGGAAAACAGGTTTTGCAGCTGTTTGAGCTAAGATTTCCAAGTTATTCACATAATGAAAACCTATACTTTGTTTCGGTCGAGTTCCCCATTCAAATGCATGTAACAGTGAGAAACGCACTGTCTTGGCGAAAGAAAGCGTTTTTGTACAACTTCATAGAAATAGCTGTAACTTTTGATAGAAGACTCAGACAAACATGTTTATGGCTTTATCTTATAGAACTCAAGGTCTCCGTGCTGGGAAAACAGGTTTTGCAGCTGTTTGAGCTAAGATTTCCAAGTTATTCACATAATGAAAACCTATACTTTGTTTCGGTCGAGTTCCCCATTCAAAATGCATGTAACAGTGAGAAACGCACTGTCTTGGCGAAAGAAAGCGTTTTTGTACAACTTCATATAAATAGCTGTAACTTTTGATAGAAGACTCGGATACACATGTTTATGGCTTTATCTTATAGAACTCAAGGTCTCCGTGCTGGGCAAACAGGTTTTGCAGCTGTTTGAGCTAAGATTTCCAAGTTATTCACATAATGAAAACCTATACTTTGTTTCGGTCGAGTTCCCCATTCAAATGCATGTAACAGTGAGAAACGCACTGTCTTGGCGAAAGAAAGCGTTTTTGTACAACTTCATATAAATAGCTGTAACTTTTGATAGAAGACTCAGACAAACATGTTTATGGCTTTATCTTATAGAACTCAAGGTCTCCGTGCTGGGAAAACAGGTTTTGCAGCTGTTTGAGCTAAGATTTCCAAGTTATTCACATAATGAAAACCTATACTTTGTTTCGGTCGAGTTCCCCATTCAAAATGCATGTAACAGTGAGAAACGCACTGTCTTGGCGAAAGAAAGCGTTTTTGTACAACTTCATATAAATAGCTGTAACTTTTGATAGAAGACTCGGATACACATGTTTATGGCTTTATCTTATAGAACTCAAGGTCTCCGTGCTGGGAAAACAGGTTTTGCAGCTGTTTGAGCTAAGATTTCCAAGTTATTCACATAATGAAAACCTATACTTTGTTTCGGTCGAGTTCCCCATTCAAATGCATGTAACAGTGAGAAACGCACTGTCTTGGCGAAAGAAAGCGTTTTTGTACAACTTCATATGAATAGCTGTAACTTTTGATAGAAGACTCGGATACACATGTTTATGGCTTTATCTTATAGAACTCAAGGTTCCCGTGCTGGGCAAACAGGTTTTGCAGCTGTTTGAGCTAAGATTTCCAAGTTATTCACATAATGAAAACCTATACTTTGTTTCGGTCGAGTTCCCCATTCAAATGCATGTAACAGTGAGAAACGCACTGTCTTGGCGAAAGAAAGCTATTTTGTACAACTTCATAGAAATAGCTGTAACTTTTGATAGAAGACTCAGACAAACATGTTTATGGCTTTATCTTATAGAACTCAAGGTCTCCGTGCTGGGCAAACAGGTTTTGCAGCTGTTTGAGCTAAGATTTCCAAGTTATTCACATAATGAAAACCTATACTTTGTTTCGGTCGAGTTCCCCATTCAAATGCATGTAACAGTGAGAAACGCACTGTCTTGGCGAAAGAAAGCATTTTTGTACAACTTCATAGAAATAGCTGTAACTTTTGATAGAAGACTCAGACAAACATGTTTATGGCTTTATCTTATAGAACTCAAGGTTTCCGTGCTGGGAAAACAGGTTTTGCAGCTGTTTGAGCTAAGATTTCAGAGTTATTCACATAATGAAAACCTATACTTTGTTTCGGTGGAGTTCCCCATTCAAATGCATGTAACAGTGAGAAACGCACTGTCTTGGCGAAAGAAAACGTTTTTGTACAACTTCATAGAAATAGCTGTAACTTTTGATAGAAGACTCAGACAAACATGTTTATGGCCTTATATTATAGAACTCAAGGTCTCCGTGCTGGGAAAACAGGTTTTGCAGCTGTTTGAGCTAAGATTTCCAAGTTATTCACATAATGAAAACTTATACTTTGTTTCGGTCGAGTTCCCCATTCAAATGCATGTAACAGTGAGAAACGCACTGTCTTGGCGAAAGAAAGCGTTTTTGTACAACTTCATAGAAATAGCTGTAACTTTTGATAGAAGACTCGGATACACATGTTTATGGCTTTATCTTATAGAACTCAAGGTTCCCGTGCTGGGAAAACAGGTTTTGCAGCTGTTTGAGCTAAGATTTCCAAGTTATTCACATAATGAAAACCTATACTTTGTTTTGGTCGAGTTCCCCATTCAAATGCATGTAACAGTGAGAAACGCACTGTCTTGGCGAAAGAAAACGTTTTTGTACAACTTCATAGAAATAGCTGTAACTTTTGATAGAAGACTCAGACAAACATGTTTATGGCCTTATATTATAGAACTCAAGGTCTCCGTGCTGGGAAAACAGGTTTTGCAGCTGTTTGAGCTAAGATTTCCAAGTTATTCACATAATGAAAACCTATACTTTGTTTCGGTCGAGTTCCCCATTCAAATGCATGTAACAGTGAGAAACGCACTGTCTTGGCGAAAGAAAGCGTTTTTGTACAACTTCATATAAATAGCTGTAACTTTTGATAGAAGACTCGGATACACATGTTTATGGCTTTATCTTATAGAACTCAAGGTCTCCGTGCTGGGCAAACAGGTTTTGCAGCTGTTTGAGCTAAGATTTCCAAGTTATTCACATAATGAAAACCTATACTTTGTTTCGGTCGAGTTCCCCATTCAAATGCATGTAACAGTGAGAAACGCACTGTCTTGGCGAAAGAAAACGTTTTTGTACAACTTCATAGAAATAGCTGTAACTTTTGATAGAAGACTCAGACAAACATGTTTATGGCCTTATATTATAGAACTCAAGGTCTCCGTGCTGGGAAAACAGGTTTTGCAGCTGTTTGAGCTAAGATTTCCAAGTTATTCACATAATGAAAACTTATACTTTGTTTCGGTCGAGTTCCCCATTCAAATGCATGTAACAGTGAGAAACGCACTGTCTTGGCGAAAGAAAGCTATTTTGTACAACTTCATATAAATAGCTGTAACTTTTGATAGAAGACTCAGACAAACATGTTTATGGCTTTATCTTATAGAACTCAAGGTTCCCGTGCTGGGAAAACAGGTTTTGCAGCTGTTTGAGCTAAGATTTCCAAGTTATTCACATAATGAAAACCTATACTTTGTTTCGGTCGAGTTCCCCATTCAAAATGCATGTAACAGTGAGAAACGCACTGTCTTGGCGAAAGAAAACGTTTTTGTACAACTTCATAGAAATAGCTGTAACTTTTGATAGAAGACTCGGATACACATGTTTATGGCTTTATCTTATAGAACTCAAGGTTCCCGTGCTGGGAAAACAGGTTTTGCAGCTGTTTGAGCTAAGATTTCCAAGTTATTCACATAATGAAAACCTATACTTTGTTTCGGTCGAGTTCCCCATTCAAAATGCATGTAACAGTGAGAAACGCACTGTCTTGGCGAAAGAAAACGTTTTTGTACAACTTCATAGAAATAGCTGTAACTTTTGATAGAAGACTCAGACAAACATGTTTATGGCCTTATATTATAGAACTCAAGGTCTCCGTGCTGGGAAAACAGGTTTTGCAGCTGTTTGAGCTAAGATTTCCAAGTTATTCACATAATGAAAACTTATACTTTGTTTCGGTCGAGTTCCCCATTCAAATGCATGTAACAGTGAGAAACGCACTGTCTTGGCGAAAGAAAGCGTTTTTGTACAACTTCATATAAATAGCTGTAACTTTTGATAGAAGACTCGGATACACATGTTTATGGCTTTATCTTATAGAACTCAAGGTTCCCGTGCTGGGAAAACAGGTTTTGCAGCTGTTTGAGCTAAGATTTCCAAGTTATTCACATAATGAAAACCTATACTTTGTTTTGGTCGAGTTCCCCATTCAAAATGCATGTAACAGTGAGAAACGCACTGTCTTGGCGAAAGAAAACGTTTTTGTACAACTTCATAGAAATAGCTGTAACTTTTGATAGAAGACTCAGACAAACATGTTTATGGCCTTATATTATAGAACTCAAGGTCTCCGTGCTGGGAAAACAGGTTTTGCAGCTGTTTGAGCTAAGATTTCCAAGTTATTCACATAATGAAAACCTATACTTTGTTTCGGTCGAGTTCCCCATTCAAAATGCATGTAACAGTGAGAAACGCACTGTCTTGGCGAAAGAAAACGTTTTTGTACAACTTCATAGAAATAGCTGTAACTTTTGATAGAAGACTCAGACAAACATGTTTATGGCTTTATCTTATAGAACTCAAGGTTCCCGTGCTGGGAAAACAGGTTTTGCAGCTGTTTGAGCTAAGATTTCCAAGTTATTCACATAATGAAAACCTATACTTTGTTTCGGTCGAGTTCCCCATTCAAATGCATGTAACAGTGAGAAACGCACTGTCTTGGCGAAAGAAAGCGTTTTTGTACAACTTCATAGAAATAGCTGTAACTTTTGATAGAAGACTCAGACAAACATGTTTATGGCTTTATCTTATAGAACTCAAGGTTTCCGTGCTGGGAAAACGGGTTTTGCAGCTGTTTGAGCTAAGATTTCCAAGTTATTCACATAATGAAAACCTATACTTTGTTTCGGTCGAGTTCCCCATTCAAATGCATGTAACAGTGAGAAACGCACTGTCTTGGCGAAAGAAAACGTTTTTGTACAACTTCATATAAATAGCTGTAACTTTTGATAGAAGACTCGGACAAACATGTTTATGGCTTTATCTTATAGAACTCAAGGTCTCCGTGCTGGGCAAACAGGTTTTGCAGCTGTTTGAGCTAAGATTTCCAAGTTATTCACATAATGAAAACCTATACTTTGTTTCGGTCGAGTTCCCCATTCAAATGCATGTAACAGTGAGAAACGCACTGTCTTGGCGAAAGAAAGCATTTTTGTACAACTTCATAGAAATAGCTGTAACTTTTGATAGAAGACTCAGACAAACATGTTTATGGCTTTATCTTATAGAACTCAAGGTTTCCGTGCTGGGAAAACAGGTTTTGCAGCTGTTTGAGCTAAGATTTCCAAGTTATTCACATAATGAAAACCTATACTTTGTTTCGGTGGAGTTCCCCATTCAAATGCATGTAACAGTGAGAAACGCACTGTCTTGGCGAAAGAAAACGTTTTTGTACAACTTCATAGAAATAGCTGTAACTTTTGATAGAAGACTCAGACAAACATGTTTATGGCCTTATATTATAGAACTCAAGGTCTCCGTGCTGGGAAAACAGGTTTTGCAGCTGTTTGAGCTAAGATTTCCAAGTTATTCACATAATGAAAACCTATACTTTGTTTCGGTCGAGTTCCCCATTCAAAATGCATGTAACAGTGAGAAACGCACTGTCTTGGCGAAAGAAAACGTTTTTGTACAACTTCATAGAAATAGCTGTAACTTTTGATAGAAGACTCGGATACACATGTTTATGGCTTTATCTTACAGAACTCAAGGTTCCCGTGCTGGGAAAACAGGTTTTGCAGCTGTTTGAGCTAAGATTTCCAAGTTATTCACATAATGAAAACCTATACTTTGTTTCGGTCGAGTTCCCCATTCAAATGCATGTAACAGTGAGAAACGCACTGTCTTGGCGAAAGAAAGCGTTTTTGTACAACTTCATAGAAATAGCTGTAACTTTTGATAGAAGACTCAGACAAACATGTTTATGGCTTTATCTTATAGAACTCAAGGTCTCCGTCCTGGGCAAACAGGTTTTGCAGCTGTTTGAGCTAAGATTTCCAAGTTATTCACATAATGAAAACCTATACTTTGTTTCGGTCGAGTTCCCCATTCAAATGCATGTAACAGTGAGAAACGCACTGTCTTGGCGAAAGAAAGCGTTTTTGTACAACTTCATATAAATAGCTGTAACTTTTGATAGAAGACTCAGACAAACATGTTTATGGCTTTATCTTATAGAACTCAAGGTCTCCGTGCTGGGAAAACAGGTTTTGCAGCTGTTTGAGCTAAGATTTCCAAGTTATTCACATAATGAAAACCTATACTTTGTTTCGGTCGAGTTCCCCATTCAAAATGCATGTAACAGTGAGAAACGCACTGTCTTGGCGAAAGAAAGCGTTTTTGTACAACTTCATATAAATAGCTGTAACTTTTGATAGAAGACTCAGACAAACATGTTTATGGCTTTATCTTATAGAACTCAAGGTCTCCGTGCTGGGAAAACAGGTTTTGCAGCTGTTTGAGCTAAGATTTCCAAGTTATTCACATAATGAAAACCTATACTTTGTTTCGGTCGAGTTCCCCATTCAAAATGCATGTAACAGTGAGAAACGCACTGTCTTGGCGAAAGAAAACGTTTTTGTACAACTTCATATAAATAGCTGTAACTTTTGATAGAAGACTCAGACAAACATGTTTATGGCTTTATCTTATAGAACTCAAGGTCTCCGTGCTGGGAAAACAGGTTTTGCAGCTGTTTGAGCTAAGATTTCCAAGTTATTCACATAATGAAAACCTATACTTTGTTTCGGTCGAGTTCCCCATTCAAAATGCATGTAACAGTGAGAAACGCACTGTCTTGGCGAAAGAAAGCGTTTTTGTACAACTTCATATAAATAGCTGTAACTTTTGATAGAAGACTCAGACAAACATGTTTATGGCTTTATCTTATAGAACTCAAGGTCTCCGTGCTGGGAAAACAGGTTTTGCAGCTGTTTGAGCTAAGATTTCCAAGTTATTCACATAATGAAAACCTATACTTTGTTTCGGTCGAGTTCCCCATTCAAAATGCATGTAACAGTGAGAAACGCACTGTCTTGGCGAAAGAAAACGTTTTTGTACAACTTCATATAAATAGCTGTAACTTTTGATAGAAGACTCGGATACACATGTTTATGGCTTTATCTTATAGAACTCAAGGTCTCCGTGCTGGGCAAACAGGTTTTGCAGCTGTTTGAGCTAAGATTTCCAAGTTATTCACATAATGAAAACCTATACTTTGTTTCGGTCGAGTTCCCCATTCAAATGCATGTAACAGTGAGAAACGCACTGTCTTGGCGAAAGAAAGCGTTTTTGTACAACTTCATATGAATAGCTGTAACTTTTGATAGAAGACTCGGATACACATGTTTATGGCTTTATCTTATAGAACTCAAGGTTCCCGTGCTGGGCAAACAGGTTTTGCAGCTGTTTGAGCTAAGATTTCCAAGTTATTCACATAATGAAAACCTATACTTTGTTTCGGTCGAGTTCCCCATTCAAATGCATGTAACAGTGAGAAACGCACTGTCTTGGCGAAAGAAAGCTATTTTGTACAACTTCATAGAAATAGCTGTAACTTTTGATAGAAGACTCAGACAAACATGTTTATGGCTTTATCTTATAGAACTCAAGGTCCCCGTGCTGGGAAAACAGGTTTTGCAGCTGTTTGAGCTAAGATTTCCAAGTTATTCACATAATGAAAACTTATACTTTGTTTCGGTCGAGTTCCCCATTCAAATGCATGTAACAGTGAGAAACGCACTGTCTTGGCGAAAGAAAGCGTTTTTGTACAACTTCATAGAAATAGCTGTAACTTTTGATAGAAGACTCGGATACACATGTTTATGGCTTTATCTTATAGAACTCAAGGTCTCCATGCTGGGCAAACAGGTTTTGCAGCTGTTTGAGCTAAGATTTCCAAGTTATTCACATAATGAAAACCTATACTTTGTTTCGGTCGAGTTCCCCATTCAAATGCATGTAACAGTGAGAAACGCACTGTCTTGGCGAAAGAAAGCGTTTTTGTACAACTTCATATAAATAGCTGTAACTTTTGATAGAAGACTCGGATACACATGTTTATGGCTTTATCTTATAGAACTCAAGGTCTCCGTGCTGGGCAAACAGGTTTTGCAGCTGTTTGAGCTAAGATTTCCAAGTTATTCACATAATGAAAACCTATACTTTGTTTCGGTGGAGTTCCCCATTCAAATGCATGTAACAGTGAGAAACGCACTGTCTTGGCGAAAGAAAACGTTTTTGTACAACTTCATAGAAATAGCTGTAACTTTTGATAGAAGACTCAGACAAACATGTTTATGGCCTTATATTATAGAACTCAAGGTCCCCGTGCTGGGAAAACAGGTTTTGCAGCTGTTTGAGCTAAGTTTTCCAAGTTATTCACATAATGAAAACTTATACTTTGTTTCGGTCGAGTTCCCCATTCAAATGCATGTAACAGTGAGAAACGCACTGTCTTGGCGAAAGAAAGCGTTTTTGTACAACTTCATAGAAATAGCTGTAACTTTTGATAGAAGACTCGGATACACATGTTTATGGCTTTATCTTATAGAACTCAAGGTCTCCGTGCTGGGCAAACAGGTTTTGCAGCTGTTTGAGCTAAGATTTCCAAGTTATTCACATAATGAAAACCTATACTTTGTTTCGGTCGAGTTCCCCATTCAAATGCATGTAACAGTGAGAAACGCACTGTCTTGGCGAAAGAAAGCGTTTTTGTACAACTTCATATAAATAGCTGTAACTTTTGATAGAAGACTCGGATACACATGTTTATGGCTTTATCTTATAGAACTCAAGGTCTCCGTGCTGGGCAAACAGGTTTTGCAGCTGTTTGAGCTAAGATTTCCAAGTTATTCACATAATGAAAACCTATACTTTGTTTCGGTCGAGTTCCCCATTCAAATGCATGTAACAGTGAGAAACGCACTGTCTTGGCGAAAGAAAGCATTTTTGTACAACTTCATAGAAATAGCTGTAACTTTTGATAGAAGACTCAGACAAACATGTTTATGGCTTTATCTTATAGAACTCAAGGTCTCCGTGCTGGGAAAACAGGTTTTGCAGCTGTTTGAGCTAAGATTTCCAAGTTATTCACATAATGAAAACCTATACTTTGTTTCGGTGGAGTTCCCCATTCAAAATGCATGTAACAGTGAGAAACGCACTGTCTTGGCGAAAGAAAGCGTTTTTGTACAACTTCATATAAATAGCTGTAACTTTTGATAGAAGACTCGGATACACATGTTTATGGCTTTATCTTATAGAACTCAAGGTCTCCGTGCTGGGCAAACAGGTTTTGCAGCTGTTTGAGCTAAGATTTCCAAGTTATTCACATAATGAAAACCTATACTTTGTTTCGGTCGAGTTCCCCATTCAAATGCATGTAACAGTGAGAAACGCACTGTCTTGGCGAAAGAAAGCGTTTTTGTACAACTTCATATGAATAGCTGTAACTTTTGATAGAAGACTCGGATACACATGTTTATGGCTTTATCTTATAGAACTCAAGGTTCCCGTGCTGGGCAAACAGGTTTTGCAGCTGTTTGAGCTAAGATTTCCAAGTTATTCACATAATGAAAACCTATACTTTGTTTCGGTCGAGTTCCCCATTCAAATGCATGTAACAGTGAGAAACGCACTGTCTTGGCGAAAGAAAGCATTTTTGTACAACTTCATAGAAATAGCTGTAACTTTTGATAGAAGACTCAGACAAACATGTTTATGGCTTTATCTTATAGAACTCAAGGTTTCCGTGCTGGGAAAACAGGTTTTGCAGCTGTTTGAGCTAAGATTTCAGAGTTATTCACATAATGAAAACCTATACTTTGTTTCGGTGGAGTTCCCCATTCAAATGCATGTAACAGTGAGAAACGCACTGTCTTGGCGAAAGAAAGCTATTTTGTACAACTTCATAGAAATAGCTGTAACTTTTGATAGAAGACTCAGACAAACATGTTTATGGCTTTATCTTATAGAACTCAAGGTCTCCGTGCTGGGCAAACAGGTTTTGCAGCTGTTTGAGCTAAGATTTCCAAGTTATTCACATAATGAAAACCTATACTTTGTTTCGGTCGAGTTCCCCATTCAAATGCATGTAACAGTGAGAAACGCACTGTCTTGGCGAAAGAAAGCATTTTTGTACAACTTCATAGAAATAGCTGTAACTTTTGATAGAAGACTCAGACAAACATGTTTATGGCTTTATCTTATAGAACTCAAGGTTTCCGTGCTGGGAAAACAGGTTTTGCAGCTGTTTGAGCTAAGATTTCCAAGTTATTCACATAATGAAAACCTATACTTTGTTTCGGTCGAGTTCCCCATTCAAATGCATGTAACAGTGAGAAACGCACTGTCTTGGCGAAAGAAAACGTTTTTGTACAACTTCATAGAAATAGCTGTAACTTTTGATAGAAGACTCAGACAAACATGTTTATGGCCTTATATTATAGAACTCAAGGTCTCCGTGCTGGGAAAACAGGTTTTGCAGCTGTTTGAGCTAAGATTTCCAAGTTATTCACATAATGAAAACCTATACTTTGTTTCGGTCGAGTTCCCCATTCAAATGCATGTAACAGTGAGAAACGCACTGTCTTGGCGAAAGAAAGCGTTTTTGTACAACTTCATAGAAATAGCTGTAACTTTTGATAGAAGACTCGGATACACATGTTTATGGCTTTATCTTATAGAACTTAAGGTTCCCGTGCTGGGAAAACAGGTTTTGCAGCTGTTTGAGCTAAGATTTCCAAGTTATTCACATAATGAAAACCTATACTTTGTTTCGGTCGAGTTCCCCATTCAAAATGCATGTAACAGTGAGAAACGCACTGTCTTGGCGAAAGAAAACGTTTTTGTACAACTTCATAGAAATAGCTGTAACTTTTGATAGAAGACTCGGATACACATGTTTATGGCTTTATCTTATAGAACTCAAGGTTCCCGTGCTGGGAAAACAGGTTTTGCAGCTGTTTGAGCTAAGATTTCCAAGTTATTCACATAATGAAAACCTATACTTTGTTTCGGTCGAGTTCCCCATTCAAATGCATGTAACAGTGAGAAACGCACTGTCTTGGCGAAAGAAAGCGTTTTTGTACAACTTCATAGAAATAGCTGTAACTTTTGATAGAAGACTCAGACAAACATGTTTATGGCTTTATCTTATAGAACTCAAGGTTTCCGTGCTGGGAAAACGGGTTTTGCAGCTGTTTGAGCTAAGATTTCCAAGTTATTCACATAATGAAAACCTATACTTTGTTTCGGTCGAGTTCCCCATTCAAATGCATGTAACAGTGAGAAACGCACTGTCTTGGCGAAAGAAAACGTTTTTGTACAACTTCATATAAATAGCTGTAACTTTTGATAGAAGACTCGGACAAACATGTTTATGGCTTTATCTTATAGAACTCAAGGTCTCCGTGCTGGGCAAACAGGTTTTGCAGCTGTTTGAGCTAAGATTTCCAAGTTATTCACATAATGAAAACCTATACTTTGTTTCGGTCGAGTTCCCCATTCAAATGCATGTAACAGTGAGAAACGCACTGTCTTGGCGAAAGAAAGCGTTTTTGTACAACTTCATAGAAATAGCTGTAACTTTTGATAGAAGACTCAGACAAACATGTTTATGGCTTTATCTTATAGAACTCAAGGTTTCCGTGCTGGGAAAACAGGTTTTGCAGCTGTTTGAGCTAAGATTTCCAAGTTATTCACATAATGAAAACCTATACTTTGTTTCGGTGGAGTTCCCCCATTCAAATGCATGTAACAGTGAGAAACGCACTGTCTTGGCGAAAGAAAACGTTTTCGTACAACTTCATAGAAATAGCTGTAACTTTTGATAGAAGACTCAGACAAACATGTTTATGGCCTTATATTATAGAACTCAAGGTCTCCGTGCTGGGAAAACAGGTTTTGCAGCTGTTTGAGCTAAGATTTCCAAGTTATTCACATAATGAAAACTTATACTTTGTTTCGGTCGAGTTCCCCATTCAAATGCATGTAACAGTGAGAAACGCACTGTCTTGGCGAAAGAAAGCGTTTTTGTACAACTTCATAGAAATAGCTGTAACTTTTGATAGAAGACTCGGATACACATGTTTATGGCTTTATCTTATAGAACTCAAGGTTCCCGTGCTGGGAAAACAGGTTTTGCAGCTGTTTGAGCTAAGATTTCCAAGTTATTCACATAATGAAAACCTATACTTTGTTTCGGTCGAGTTCCCCATTCAAAATGCATGTAACAGTGAGAAACGCACTGTCTTGGCGAAAGAAAACGTTTTTGTACAACTTCATAGAAATAGCTGTAACTTTTGATAGAAGACTCGGATACACATGTTTATGGCTTTATCTTACAGAACTCAAGGTTCCCGTGCTGGGAAAACAGGTTTTGCAGCTGTTTGAGCTAAGATTTCCAAGTTATTCACATAATGAAAACCTATACTTTGTTTCGGTCGAGTTCCCCATTCAAATGCATGTAACAGTGAGAAACGCACTGTCTTGGCGAAAGAAAGCGTTTTTGTACAACTTCATAGAAATAGCTGTAACTTTTGATAGAAGACTCAGACAAACATGTTTATGGCTTTATCTTATAGAACTCAAGGTCTCCGTCCTGGGCAAACAGGTTTTGCAGCTGTTTGAGCTAAGATTTCCAAGTTATTCACATAATGAAAACCTATACTTTGTTTCGGTCGAGTTCCCCATTCAAATGCATGTAACAGTGAGAAACGCACTGTCTTGGCGAAAGAAAGCGTTTCTGTACAACTTCATAGAAATAGCTGTAACTTTTGATAGAAGACTCGGATACACATGTTTATGGCTTTATCTTATAGAACTCAAGGTCTCCGTGCTGGTCAAACAGGTTTTGCAGCTGTTTGAGCTAAGATTTCCAAGTTATTCACATAATGAAAACCTATACTTTGTTTCGGTCGAGTTCCCCTTTCAAATGCATGTAACAGTGAGAAACGCACTGTCTTGGCGAAAGAAAGCGTTTTTGTACAACTTCATATAAATAGCTGTAACTTTTGATAGAAGACTCGGATACACATGTTTATGGCTTTATCTTATAGAACTCAAGGTCTCCGTGCTGGGCAAACAGGTTTTGCAGCTGTTTGAGCTAAGATTTCCAAGTTATTCACATAATGAAAACCTATACTTTGTTTCGGTCGAGTTCCCCATTCAAATGCATGTAACAGTGAGAAACGCACTGTCTTGGCGAAAGAAAGCGTTTTTGTACAACTTCATATAAATAGCTGTAACTTTTGATAGAAGACTCGGATACACATGTTTATGGCCTTATATTATAGAACTCAAGGTCTCCGTGCTGGGCAAACAGGTTTTGCAGCTGTTTGAGCTAAGATTTCCAAGTTATTCACATAATGAAAACCTATACTTTGTTTCGGTGGAGTTCCCCATTCAAATGCATGTAACAGTGAGAAACGCACTGTCTTGGCGAAAGAAAACGTTTTTGTACAACTTCATAGAAATAGCTGTAACTTTTGATAGAAGACTCAGACAAACATGTTTATGGCCTTATATTATAGAACTCAAGGTCTCCGTGCTGGGAAAACAGGTTTTGCAGCTGTTTGAGCTAAGATTTCCAAGTTATTCACATAATGAAAACTTATACTTTGTTTCGGTCGAGTTCCCCATTCAAATGCATGTAACAGTGAGAAACGCACTGTCTTGGCGAAAGAAAGCGTTTTTGTACAACTTCATAGAAATAGCTGTAACTTTTGATAGAAGACTCGGATACACATGTTTATGGCTTTATCTTATAGAACTCAAGGTTCCCGTGCTGGGAAAACAGGTTTTGCAGCTGTTTGAGCTAAGATTTCCAAGTTATTCACATAATGAAAACCTATACTTTGTTTCGGTCGAGTTCCCCATTCAAATGCATGTAACAGTGAGAAACGCACTGTCTTGGCGAAAGAAAGCGTTTTTGTACAACTTCATATGAATAGCTGTAACTTTTGATAGAAGACTCGGATACACATGTTTATGGCTTTATCTTATAGAACTCAAGGTCCCCGTGCTGGGAAAACAGGTTTTGCAGCTGTTTGAGCTAAGATTTCCAAGTTATTCACATAATGAAAACTTATACTTTGTTTCGGTCGAGTTCCCCATTCAAATGCATGTAACAGTGAGAAACGCACTGTCTTGGCGAAAGAAAGCGTTTTTGTACAACTTCATAGAAATAGCTGTAACTTTTGATAGAAGACTCGGATACACATGTTTATGGCTTTATCTTATAGAACTCAAGGTCTCCGTGCTGGGCAAACAGGTTTTGCAGCTGTTTGAGCTAAGATTTCCAAGTTATTCACATAATGAAAACCTATACTTTGTTTCGGTCGAGTTCCCCATTCAAATGCATGTAACAGTGAGAAACGCACTGTCTTGGCGAAAGAAAGCGTTTTTGTACAACTTCATAGAAATAGCTGTAACTTTTGATAGAAGACTCGGATACACATGTTTATGGCTTTATCTTATAGAACTCAAGGTCTCCGTGCTGGGCAAACAGGTTTTGCAGCTGTTTGAGCTAAGATTTCCAAGTTATTCACATAATGAAAACCTATACTTTGTTTCGGTCGAGTTCCCCATTCAAATGCATGTAACAGTGAGAAACGCACTGTCTTGGCGAAAGAAAGCATTTTTGTACAACTTCATAGAAATAGCTGTAACTTTTGATAGAAGACTCAGACAAACATGTTTATGGCTTTATCTTATAGAACTCAAGGTTTCCGTGCTGGGAAAACAGGTTTTGCAGCTGTTTGAGCTAAGATTTCCAAGTTATTCACATAATGAAAACCTATACTTTGTTTCGGTGGAGTTCCCCATTCAAATGCATGTAACAGTGAGAAACGCACTGTCTTGGCGAAAGAAAACGTTTTTGTACAACTTCATAGAAATAGCTGTAACTTTTGATAGAAGACTCAGACAAACATGTTTATGGCCTTATATTATAGAACTCAAGGTCTCCGTGCTGGGAAAACAGGTTTTGCAGCTGTTTGAGCTAAGATTTCCAAGTTATTCACATAATGAAAACTTATACTTTGTTTCGGTCGAGTTCCCCATTCAAATGCATGTAACAGTGAGAAACGCACTGTCTTGGCGAAAGAAAGCGTTTTTGTACAACTTCATATAAATAGCTGTAACTTTTGATAGAAGACTCGGATACACATGTTTATGGCTTTATCTTATAGAACTCAAGGTCTCCGTGCTGGGCAAACAGGTTTTGCAGCTGTTTGAGCTAAGATTTCCAAGTTATTCACATAATGAAAACCTATACTTTGTTTCGGTCGAGTTCCCCATTCAAATGCATGTAACAGTGAGAAACGCACTGTCTTGGCGAAAGAAAGCGTTTTTGTACAACTTCATAGAAATAGCTGTAACTTTTGATAGAAGACTCAGACAAACATGTTTATGGCTTTATCTTATAGAACTCAAGGTCTCCGTGCTGGGCAAACAGGTTTTGCAGCTGTTTGAGCTAAGATTTCCAAGTTATTCACATAATGAAAACCTATACTTTGTTTCGGTCGAGTTCCCACTTCAAATGCATGTAACAGTGAGAAACGCACTGTCTTGGCGAAAGAAAGCGTTTTTGTACAACTTCATATAAATAGCTGTAACTTTTGATAGAAGACTCGGATACACATGTTTATGGCTTTATCTTATAGAACTCAAGGTCTCCGTGCTGGGCAAACAGGTTTTGCAGCTGTTTGAGCTAAGATTTCCAAGTTATTCACATAATGAAAACCTATACTTTGTTTCGGTCGAGTTCCCCATTCAAATGCATGTAACAGTGAGAAACGCACTGTCTTGGCGAAAGAAAGCGTTTTTGTACAACTTCATAGAAATAGCTGTAACTTTTGATAGAAGACTCAGACAAACATGTTTATGGCCTTATATTATAGAACTCAAGGTCTCCGTGCTGGGAAAACAGGTTTTGCAGCTGTTTGAGCTAAGATTTCCAAGTTATTCACATAATGAAAACCTATACTTTGTTTCGGTCGAGTTCCCCATTCAAATGCATGTAACAGTGAGAAACGCACTGTCTTGGCGAAAGAAAGCGTTTTTGTACAACTTCATAGAAATAGCTGTAACTTTTGATAGAAGACTCAGACAAACATGTTTATGGCCTTATATTATAGAACTCAAGGTCTCCGTGCTGGTCAAACAGGTTTTGCAGCTGTTTGAGCTAAGATTTCCAAGTTATTCACATAATGAAAACCTATACTTTGTTTCGGTCGAGTTCCCACTTCAAATGCATGTAACAGTGAGAAACGCACTGTCTTGGCGAAAGAAAGCGTTTTTGTACAACTTCATATAAATAGCTGTAACTTTTGATAGAAGACTCAGACAAACATGTTTATGGCCTTATATTATAGAACTCAAGGTCTCCGTGCTGGGAAAACAGGTTTTGCAGCTGTTTGAGCTAAGATTTCCAAGTTATTCACATAATGAAAACCTATACTTTGTTTCGGTCGAGTTCCCCATTCAAATGCATGTAACAGTGAGAAACGCACTGTCTTGGCGAAAGAAAGCGTTTTTGTACAACTTCATAGAAATAGCTGTAACTTTTGATAGAAGACTCAGACAAACATGTTTATGGCTTTATCTTATAGAACTCAAGGTCTCCGTGCTGGGAAAACAGGTTTTGCAGCTGTTTGAGCTAAGATTTCCAAGTTATTCACATAATGAAAACCTATACTTTGTTTCGGTCGAGTTCCCCATTCAAAATGCATGTAACAGTGAGAAACGCACTGTCTTGGCGAAAGAAAGCGTTTTTGTACAACTTCATATAAATAGCTGTAACTTTTGATAGAAGACTCGGATACACATGTTTATGGCTTTATCTTATAGAGCTCAAGGTCTCCGTGCTGGGCAAACAGGTTTTGCAGCTGTTTGAGCTAAGATTTCCAAGTTATTCACATAATGAAAACCTATACTTTGTTTCGGTCGAGTTCCCCATTCAAATGCATGTAACAGTGAGAAACGCACTGTCTTGGCGAAAGAAAGCGTTTTTGTACAACTTCATATAAATAGCTGTAACTTTTGATAGAAGACTCAGACAAACATGTTTATGGCTTTATCTTATAGAACTCAAGGTCTCCGTGCTGGGAAAACAGGTTTTGCAGCTGTTTGAGCTAAGATTTCCAAGTTATTCACATAATGAAAACCTATACTTTGTTTCGGTGGAGTTCCCCATTCAAATGCATGTAACAGTGAGAAACGCACTGTCTTGGCGAAAGAAAGCGTTTTTGTACAACTTCATATGAATAGCTGTAACTTTTGATAGAAGACTCGGATACACATGTTTATGGCTTTATCTTATAGAACTCAAGGTTCCCGTGCTGGGCAAACAGGTTTTGCAGCTGTTTGAGCTAAGATTTCCAAGTTATTCACATAATGAAAACCTATACTTTGTTTCGGTCGAGTTCCCCATTCAAATGCATGTAACAGTGAGAAACGCACTGTCTTGGCGAAAGAAAGCTATTTTGTACAACTTCATAGAAATAGCTGTAACTTTTGATAGAAGACTCAGACAAACATGTTTATGGCTTTATCTTATAGAACTCAAGGTCTCCGTGCTGGGCAAACAGGTTTTGCAGCTGTTTGAGCTAAGATTTCCAAGTTATTCACATAATGAAAACCTATACTTTGTTTCGGTCGAGTTCCCCATTCAAATGCATGTAACAGTGAGAAACGCACTGTCTTGGCGAAAGAAAGCATTTTTGTACAACTTCATAGAAATAGCTGTAACTTTTGATAAAAGACTCAGACAAACATGTTTATGGCTTTATCTTATAGAACTCAAGGTTTCCGTGCTGGGAAAACAGGTTTTGCAGCTGTTTGAGCTAAGATTTCAGAGTTATTCACATAATGAAAACCTATACTTTGTTTCGGTGGAGTTCCCCATTCAAATGCATGTAACAGTGAGAAACGCACTGTCTTGGCGAAAGAAAACGTTTTTGTACAACTTCATAGAAATAGCTGTAACTTTTGATAGAAGACTCAGACAAACATGTTTATGGCCTTATATTATAGAACTCAAGGTCTCCGTGCTGGGAAAACAGGTTTTGCAGCTGTTTGAGCTAAGATTTCCAAGTTATTCACATAATGAAAACTTATACTTTGTTTCGGTCGAGTTCCCCATTCAAATGCATGTAACAGTGAGAAACGCACTGTCTTGGCGAAAGAAAGCGTTTTTGTACAACTTCATAGAAATAGCTGTAACTTTTGATAGAAGACTCGGATACACATGTTTATGGCTTTATCTTATAGAACTCAAGGTTCCCGTGCTGGGAAAACAGGTTTTGCAGCTGTTTGAGCTAAGATTTCCAAGTTATTCACATAATGAAAACCTATACTTTGTTTTGGTCGAGTTCCCCATTCAAAATGCATGTAACAGTGAGAAACGCACTGTCTTGGCGAAAGAAAACGTTTTTGTACAACTTCATAGAAATAGCTGTAACTTTTGATAGAAGACTCAGACAAACATGTTTATGGCCTTATATTATAGAACTCAAGGTCTCCGTGCTGGGAAAACAGGTTTTGCAGCTGTTTGAGCTAAGATTTCCAAGTTATTCACATAATGAAAACCTATACTTTGTTTCGGTCGAGTTCCCCATTCAAATGCATGTAACAGTGAGAAACGCACTGTCTTGGCGAAAGAAAGCGTTTTTGTACAACTTCATATAAATAGCTGTAACTTTTGATAGAAGACTCGGATACACATGTTTATGGCTTTATCTTATAGAACTCAAGGTCTCCGTGCTGGGCAAACAGGTTTTGCAGCTGTTTGAGCTAAGATTTCCAAGTTATTCACATAATGAAAACCTATACTTTGTTTCGGTCGAGTTCCCCATTCAAATGCATGTAACAGTGAGAAACGCACTGTCTTGGCGAAAGAAAACATTTTTGTACAACTTCATAGAAATAGCTGTAACTTTTGATAGAAGACTCAGACAAACATGTTTATGGCCTTATATTATAGAACTCAAGGTTCCCGTGCTGGGAAAACAGGTTTTGCAGCTGTTTGAGCTAAGATTTCCAAGTTATTCACATAATGAAAACTTATACTTTGTTTCGGTCGAGTTCCCCATTCAAATGCATGTAACAGTGAGAAACGCACTGTCTTGGCGAAAGAAAGCGTTTTTGTACAACTTCATAGAAATAGCTGTAACTTTTGATAGAAGACTCGGATACACATGTTTATGGCTTTATCTTATAGAACTCAAGGTCTCCGTGCTGGGCAAACAGGTTTTGCAGCTGTTTGAGCTAAGATTTCCAAGTTATTCACATAATGAAAACCTATACTTTGTTTCGGTCGAGTTCCCCATTCAAATGCATGTAACAGTGAGAAACGCACTGTCTTGGCGAAAGAAAGCGTTTTTGTACAACTTCATAGAAATAGCTGTAACTTTTGATAGAAGACTCAGACAAACATGTTTATGGCCTTATATTATAGAACTCAAGGTCTCCGTGCTGGTCAAACAGGTTTTGCAGCTGTTTGAGCTAAGATTTCCAAGTTATTCACATAATGAAAACCTATACTTTGTTTCGGTCGAGTTCCCACTTCAAATGCATGTAACAGTGAGAAACGCACTGTCTTGGCGAAAGAAAGCGTTTTTGTACAACTTCATATAAATAGCTGTAACTTTTGATAGAAGACTCAGACAAACATGTTTATGGCCTTATATTATAGAACTCAAGGTCTCCGTGCTGGGAAAACAGGTTTTGCAGCTGTTTGAGCTAAGATTTCCAAGTTATTCACATAATGAAAACCTATACTTTGTTTCGGTCGAGTTCCCCATTCAAATGCATGTAACAGTGAGAAACGCACTGTCTTGGCGAAAGAAAGCGTTTTTGTACAACTTCATAGAAATAGCTGTAACTTTTGATAGAAGACTCAGACAAACATGTTTATGGCTTTATCTTATAGAACTCAAGGTCTCCGTGCTGGGAAAACAGGTTTTGCAGCTGTTTGAGCTAAGATTTCCAAGTTATTCACATAATGAAAACCTATACTTTGTTTCGGTCGAGTTCCCCATTCAAAATGCATGTAACAGTGAGAAACGCACTGTCTTGGCGAAAGAAAGCGTTTTTGTACAACTTCATATAAATAGCTGTAACTTTTGATAGAAGACTCGGATACACATGTTTATGGCTTTATCTTATAGAACTCAAGGTCTCCGTGCTGGGCAAACAGGTTTTGCAGCTGTTTGAGCTAAGATTTCCAAGTTATTCACATAATGAAAACCTATACTTTGTTTCGGTCGAGTTCCCCATTCAAATGCATGTAACAGTGAGAAACGCACTGTCTTGGCGAAAGAAAGCGTTTTTGTACAACTTCATATAAATAGCTGTAACTTTTGATAGAAGACTCAGACAAACATGTTTATGGCTTTATCTTATAGAACTCAAGGTCTCCGTGCTGGGAAAACAGGTTTTGCAGCTGTTTGAGCTAAGATTTCCAAGTTATTCACATAATGAAAACCTATACTTTGTTTCGGTCGAGTTCCCCATTCAAAATGCATGTAACAGTGAGAAACGCACTGTCTTGGCGAAAGAAAGCGTTTTTGTACAACTTCATATAAATAGCTGTAACTTTTGATAGAAGACTCGGATACACATGTTTATGGCTTTATCTTATAGAACTCAAGGTCTCCGTGCTGGGAAAACAGGTTTTGCAGCTGTTTGAGCTAAGATTTCCAAGTTATTCACATAATGAAAACCTATACTTTGTTTCGGTCGAGTTCCCCATTCAAATGCATGTAACAGTGAGAAACGCACTGTCTTGGCGAAAGAAAGCGTTTTTGTACAACTTCATATGAATAGCTGTAACTTTTGATAGAAGACTCGGATACACATGTTTATGGCTTTATCTTATAGAACTCAAGGTTCCCGTGCTGGGCAAACAGGTTTTGCAGCTGTTTGAGCTAAGATTTCCAAGTTATTCACATAATGAAAACCTATACTTTGTTTCGGTCGAGTTCCCCATTCAAATGCATGTAACAGTGAGAAACGCACTGTCTTGGCGAAAGAAAGCTATTTTGTACAACTTCATAGAAATAGCTGTAACTTTTGATAGAAGACTCAGACAAACATGTTTATGGCTTTATCTTATAGAACTCAAGGTCTCCGTGCTGGGCAAACAGGTTTTGCAGCTGTTTGAGCTAAGATTTCCAAGTTATTCACATAATGAAAACCTATACTTTGTTTCGGTCGAGTTCCCCATTCAAATGCATGTAACAGTGAGAAACGCACTGTCTTGGCGAAAGAAAGCATTTTTGTACAACTTCATAGAAATAGCTGTAACTTTTGATAGAAGACTCAGACAAACATGTTTATGGCTTTATCTTATAGAACTCAAGGTTTCCGTGCTGGGAAAACAGGTTTTGCAGCTGTTTGAGCTAAGATTTCAGAGTTATTCACATAATGAAAACCTATACTTTGTTTCGGTGGAGTTCCCCATTCAAATGCATGTAACAGTGAGAAACGCACTGTCTTGGCGAAAGAAAACGTTTTTGTACAACTTCATAGAAATAGCTGTAACTTTTGATAGAAGACTCAGACAAACATGTTTATGGCCTTATATTATAGAACTCAAGGTCTCCGTGCTGGGAAAACAGGTTTTGCAGCTGTTTGAGCTAAGATTTCCAAGTTATTCACATAATGAAAACTTATACTTTGTTTCGGTCGAGTTCCCCATTCAAATGCATGTAACAGTGAGAAACGCACTGTCTTGGCGAAAGAAAGCGTTTTTGTACAACTTCATAGAAATAGCTGTAACTTTTGATAGAAGACTCGGATACACATGTTTATGGCTTTATCTTATAGAACTCAAGGTTCCCGTGCTGGGAAAACAGGTTTTGCAGCTGTTTGAGCTAAGATTTCCAAGTTATTCACATAATGAAAACCTATACTTTGTTTCGGTCGAGTTCCCCATTCAAATGCATGTAACAGTGAGAAACGCACTGTCTTGGCGAAAGAAAACGTTTTTGTACAACTTCATAGAAATAGCTGTAACTTTTGATAGAAGACTCAGACAAACATGTTTATGGCCTTATATTATAGAACTCAAGGTCTCCGTGCTGGGAAAACAGGTTTTGCAGCTGTTTGAGCTAAGATTTCCAAGTTATTCACATAATGAAAACCTATACTTTGTTTCGGTCGAGTTCCCCATTCAAATGCATGTAACAGTGAGAAACGCACTGTCTTGGCGAAAGAAAGCGTTTTTGTACAACTTCATATAAATAGCTGTAACTTTTGATAGAAGACTCGGATACACATGTTTATGGCTTTATCTTATAGAACTCAAGGTCTCCGTGCTGGGCAAACAGGTTTTGCAGCTGTTTGAGCTAAGATTTCCAAGTTATTCACATAATGAAAACCTATACTTTGTTTCGGTCGAGTTCCCCATTCAAATGCATGTAACAGTGAGAAACGCACTGTCTTGGCGAAAGAAAACGTTTTTGTACAACTTCATAGAAATAGCTGTAACTTTTGATAGAAGACTCGGATACACATGTTTATGGCTTTATCTTATAGAACTCAAGGTTCCCGTGCTGGGAAAACAGGTTTTGCAGCTGTTTGAGCTAAGATTTCCAAGTTATTCACATAATGAAAACCTATACTTTGTTTCGGTCGAGTTCCCCATTCAAAATGCATGTAACAGTGAGAAACGCACTGTCTTGGCGAAAGAAAACGTTTTTGTACAACTTCATAGAAATAGCTGTAACTTTTGATAGAAGACTCAGACAAACATGTTTATGGCCTTATATTATAGAACTCAAGGTCTCCGTGCTGGGAAAACAGGTTTTGCAGCTGTTTGAGCTAAGATTTCCAAGTTATTCACATAATGAAAACTTATACTTTGTTTCGGTCGAGTTCCCCATTCAAATGCATGTAACAGTGAGAAACGCACTGTCTTGGCGAAAGAAAGCGTTTTTGTACAACTTCATATAAATAGCTGTAACTTTTGATAGAAGACTCGGATACACATGTTTATGGCTTTATCTTATAGAACTCAAGGTTCCCGTGCTGGGAAAACAGGTTTTGCAGCTGTTTGAGCTAAGATTTCCAAGTTATTCACATAATGAAAACCTATACTTTGTTTTGGTCGAGTTCCCCATTCAAAATGCATGTAACAGTGAGAAACGCACTGTCTTGGCGAAAGAAAACGTTTTTGTACAACTTCATAGAAATAGCTGTAACTTTTGATAGAAGACTCAGACAAACATGTTTATGGCCTTATATTATAGAACTCAAGGTCTCCGTGCTGGGAAAACAGGTTTTGCAGCTGTTTGAGCTAAGATTTCCAAGTTATTCACATAATGAAAACCTATACTTTGTTTCGGTCGAGTTCCCCATTCAAATGCATGTAACAGTGAGAAACGCACTGTCTTGGCGAAAGAAAGCGTTTTTGTACAACTTCATATAAATAGCTGTAACTTTTGATAGAAGACTCGGATACACATGTTTATGGCTTTATCTTATAGAACTCAAGGTTCCCGTGCTGGGAAAACAGGTTTTGCAGCTGTTTGAGCTAAGATTTCCAAGTTATTCACATAATGAAAACCTATACTTTGTTTCGGTCGAGTTCCCCATTCAAAATGCATGTAACAGTGAGAAACGCACTGTCTTGGCGAAAGAAAACGTTTTTGTACAACTTCATAGAAATAGCTGTAACTTTTGATAGAAGACTCAGACAAACATGTTTATGGCTTTATCTTATAGAACTCAAGGTTCCCGTGCTGGGAAAACAGGTTTTGCAGCTGTTTGAGCTAAGATTTCCAAGTTATTCACATAATGAAAACCTATACTTTGTTTCGGTCGAGTTCCCCATTCAAATGCATGTAACAGTGAGAAACGCACTGTCTTGGCGAAAGAAAGCGTTTTTGTACAACTTCATAGAAATAGCTGTAACTTTTGATAGAAGACTCAGACAAACATGTTTATGGCTTTATCTTATAGAACTCAAGGTTTCCGTGCTGGGAAAACGGGTTTTGCAGCTGTTTGAGCTAAGATTTCCAAGTTATTCACATAATGAAAACCTATACTTTGTTTCGGTCGAGTTCCCCATTCAAATGCATGTAACAGTGAGAAACGCACTGTCTTGGCGAAAGAAAACGTTTTTGTACAACTTCATATAAATAGCTGTAACTTTTGATAGAAGACTCGGACAAACATGTTTATGGCTTTATCTTATAGAACTCAAGGTCTCCGTGCTGGGCAAACAGGTTTTGCAGCTGTTTGAGCTAAGATTTCCAAGTTATTCACATAATGAAAACCTATACTTTGTTTCGGTCGAGTTCCCCATTCAAATGCATGTAACAGTGAGAAACGCACTGTCTTGGCGAAAGAAAGCATTTTTGTACAACTTCATAGAAATAGCTGTAACTTTTGATAGAAGACTCAGACAAACATGTTTATGGCTTTATCTTATAGAACTCAAGGTTTCCGTGCTGGGAAAACAGGTTTTGCAGCTGTTTGAGCTAAGATTTCCAAGTTATTCACATAATGAAAACCTATACTTTGTTTCGGTGGAGTTCCCCATTCAAATGCATGTAACAGTGAGAAACGCACTGTCTTGGCGAAAGAAAACGTTTTTGTACAACTTCATAGAAATAGCTGTAACTTTTGATAGAAGACTCAGACAAACATGTTTATGGCCTTATATTATAGAACTCAAGGTCTCCGTGCTGGGAAAACAGGTTTTGCAGCTGTTTGAGCTAAGATTTCCAAGTTATTCACATAATGAAAACTTATACTTTGTTTCGGTCGAGTTCCCCATTCAAATGCATGTAACAGTGAGAAACGCACTGTCTTGGCGAAAGAAAGCGTTTTTGTACAACTTCATAGAAATAGCTGTAACTTTTGATAGAAGACTCGGATACACATGTTTATGGCTTTATCTTATAGAACTCAAGGTTCCCGTGCTGGGAAAACAGGTTTTGCAGCTGTTTGAGCTAAGATTTCCAAGTTATTCACATAATGAAAACCTATACTTTGTTTCGGTCGAGTTCCCCATTCAAAATGCATGTAACAGTGAGAAACGCACTGTCTTGGCGAAAGAAAACGTTTTTGTACAACTTCATAGAAATAGCTGTAACTTTTGATAGAAGACTCGGATACACATGTTTATGGCTTTATCTTACAGAACTCAAGGTTCCCGTGCTGGGAAAACAGGTTTTGCAGCTGTTTGAGCTAAGATTTCCAAGTTATTCACATAATGAAAACCTATACTTTGTTTCGGTCGAGTTCCCCATTCAAATGCATGTAACAGTGAGAAACGCACTGTCTTGGCGAAAGAAAGCGTTTTTGTACAACTTCATAGAAATAGCTGTAACTTTTGATAGAAGACTCAGACAAACATGTTTATGGCTTTATCTTATAGAACTCAAGGTCTCCGTCCTGGGCAAACAGGTTTTGCAGCTGTTTGAGCTAAGATTTCCAAGTTATTCACATAATGAAAACCTATACTTTGTTTCGGTCGAGTTCCCCATTCAAATGCATGTAACAGTGAGAAACGCACTGTCTTGGCGAAAGAAAGCGTTTTTGTACAACTTCATATAAATAGCTGTAACTTTTGATAGAAGACTCAGACAAACATGTTTATGGCTTTATCTTATAGAACTCAAGGTCTCCGTGCTGGGAAAACAGGTTTTGCAGCTGTTTGAGCTAAGATTTCCAAGTTATTCACATAATGAAAACCTATACTTTGTTTCGGTCGAGTTCCCCATTCAAAATGCATGTAACAGTGAGAAACGCACTGTCTTGGCGAAAGAAAGCGTTTTTGTACAACTTCATATAAATAGCTGTAACTTTTGATAGAAGACTCAGACAAACATGTTTATGGCTTTATCTTATAGAACTCAAGGTCTCCATGCTGGGCAAACAGGTTTTGCAGCTGTTTGAGCTAAGATTTCCAAGTTATTCACATAATGAAAACCTATACTTTGTTTCGGTCGAGTTCCCCATTCAAATGCATGTAACAGTGAGAAACGCACTGTCTTGGCGAAAGAAAGCGTTTTTGTACAACTTCATATAAATAGCTGTAACTTTTGATAGAAGACTCGGATACACATGTTTATGGCTTTATCTTATAGAACTCAAGGTCTCCGTGCTGGGCAAACAGGTTTTGCAGCTGTTTGAGCTAAGATTTCCAAGTTATTCACATAATGAAAACCTATACTTTGTTTCGGTGGAGTTCCCCATTCAAATGCATGTAACAGTGAGAAACGCACTGTCTTGGCGAAAGAAAACGTTTTTGTACAACTTCATAGAAATAGCTGTAACTTTTGATAGAAGACTCAGACAAACATGTTTATGGCCTTATATTATAGAACTCAAGGTCTCCGTGCTGGGAAAACAGGTTTTGCAGCTGTTTGAGCTAAGATTTCCAAGTTATTCACATAATGAAAACTTATACTTTGTTTCGGTCGAGTTCCCCATTCAAATGCATGTAACAGTGAGAAACGCACTGTCTTGGCGAAAGAAAGCGTTTTTGTACAACTTCATATAAATAGCTGTAACTTTTGATAGAAGACTCGGATACACATGTTTATGGCTTTATCTTATAGAACTCAAGGTTCCCGTGCTGGGAAAACAGGTTTTGCAGCTGTTTGAGCTAAGATTTCCAAGTTATTCACATAATGAAAACCTATACTTTGTTTCGGTCGAGTTCCCCATTCAAATGCATGTAACAGTGAGAAACGCACTGTCTTGGCGAAAGAAAGCGTTTTTGTACAACTTCATATGAATAGCTGTAACTTTTGATAGAAGACTCGGATACACATGTTTATGGCTTTATCTTATAGAACTCAAGGTCCCCGTGCTGGGAAAACAGGTTTTGCAGCTGTTTGAGCTAAGTTTTCCAAGTTATTCACATAATGAAAACTTATACTTTGTTTCGGTCGAGTTCCCCATTCAAATGCATGTAACAGTGAGAAACGCACTGTCTTGGCGAAAGAAAGCGTTTTTGTACAACTTCATAGAAATAGCTGTAACTTTTGATAGAAGACTCGGATACACATGTTTATGGCTTTATCTTATAGAACTCAAGGTCTCCGTGCTGGGCAAACAGGTTTTGCAGCTGTTTGAGCTAAGATTTCCAAGTTATTCACATAATGAAAACCTATACTTTGTTTCGGTCGAGTTCCCCATTCAAATGCATGTAACAGTGAGAAACGCACTGTCTTGGCGAAAGAAAGCGTTTTTGTACAACTTCATATAAATAGCTGTAACTTTTGATAGAAGACTCGGATACACATGTTTATGGCTTTATCTTATAGAACTCAAGGTCTCCGTGCTGGGCAAACAGGTTTTGCAGCTGTTTGAGCTAAGATTTCCAAGTTATTCACATAATGAAAACCTATACTTTGTTTCGGTCGAGTTCCCCATTCAAATGCATGTAACAGTGAGAAACGCACTGTCTTGGCGAAAGAAAGCATTTTTGTACAACTTCATAGAAATAGCTGTAACTTTTGATAGAAGACTCAGACAAACATGTTTATGGCTTTATCTTATAGAACTCAAGGTCTCCGTGCTGGGAAAACAGGTTTTGCAGCTGTTTGAGCTAAGATTTCCAAGTTATTCACATAATGAAAACCTATACTTTGTTTCGGTGGAGTTCCCCATTCAAAATGCATGTAACAGTGAGAAACGCACTGTCTTGGCGAAAGAAAGCGTTTTTGTACAACTTCATATAAATAGCTGTAACTTTTGATAGAAGACTCGGATACACATGTTTATGGCTTTATCTTATAGAACTCAAGGTCTCCGTGCTGGGCAAACAGGTTTTGCAGCTGTTTGAGCTAAGATTTCCAAGTTATTCACATAATGAAAACCTATACTTTGTTTCGGTCGAGTTCCCCATTCAAATGCATGTAACAGTGAGAAACGCACTGTCTTGGCGAAAGAAAGCGTTTTTGTACAACTTCATATGAATAGCTGTAACTTTTGATAGAAGACTCGGATACACATGTTTATGGCTTTATCTTATAGAACTCAAGGTTCCCGTGCTGGGCAAACAGGTTTTGCAGCTGTTTGAGCTAAGATTTCCAAGTTATTCACATAATGAAAACCTATACTTTGTTTCGGTCGAGTTCCCCATTCAAATGCATGTAACAGTGAGAAACGCACTGTCTTGGCGAAAGAAAGCATTTTTGTACAACTTCATAGAAATAGCTGTAACTTTTGATAGAAGACTCAGACAAACATGTTTATGGCTTTATCTTATAGAACTCAAGGTCTCCGTGCTGGGAAAACAGGTTTTGCAGCTGTTTGAGCTAAGATTTCCAAGTTATTCACATAATGAAAACCTATACTTTGTTTCGGTGGAGTTCCCCATTCAAAATGCATGTAACAGTGAGAAACGCACTGTCTTGGCGAAAGAAAGCGTTTTTGTACAACTTCATATAAATAGCTGTAACTTTTGATAGAAGACTCGGATACACATGTTTATGGCTTTATCTTATAGAACTCAAGGTCTCCGTGCTGGGCAAACAGGTTTTGCAGCTGTTTGAGCTAAGATTTCCAAGTTATTCACATAATGAAAACCTATACTTTGTTTCGGTCGAGTTCCCCATTCAAATGCATGTAACAGTGAGAAACGCACTGTCTTGGCGAAAGAAAGCGTTTTTGTACAACTTCATATGAATAGCTGTAACTTTTGATAGAAGACTCGGATACACATGTTTATGGCTTTATCTTATAGAACTCAAGGTTCCCGTGCTGGGCAAACAGGTTTTGCAGCTGTTTGAGCTAAGATTTCCAAGTTATTCACATAATGAAAACCTATACTTTGTTTCGGTCGAGTTCCCCATTCAAATGCATGTAACAGTGAGAAACGCACTGTCTTGGCGAAAGAAAGCATTTTTGTACAACTTCATAGAAATAGCTGTAACTTTTGATAGAAGACTCAGACAAACATGTTTATGGCTTTATCTTATAGAACTCAAGGTTTCCGTGCTGGGAAAACAGGTTTTGCAGCTGTTTGAGCTAAGATTTCAGAGTTATTCACATAATGAAAACCTATACTTTGTTTCGGTGGAGTTCCCCATTCAAATGCATGTAACAGTGAGAAACGCACTGTCTTGGCGAAAGAAAGCTATTTTGTACAACTTCATAGAAATAGCTGTAACTTTTGATAGAAGACTCAGACAAACATGTTTATGGCTTTATCTTATAGAACTCAAGGTCTCCGTGCTGGGCAAACAGGTTTTGCAGCTGTTTGAGCTAAGATTTCCAAGTTATTCACATAATGAAAACCTATACTTTGTTTCGGTCGAGTTCCCCATTCAAATGCATGTAACAGTGAGAAACGCACTGTCTTGGCGAAAGAAAGCATTTTTGTACAACTTCATAGAAATAGCTGTAACTTTTGATAGAAGACTCAGACAAACATGTTTATGGCTTTATCTTATAGAACTCAAGGTTTCCGTGCTGGGAAAACAGGTTTTGCAGCTGTTTGAGCTAAGATTTCCAAGTTATTCACATAATGAAAACCTATACTTTGTTTCGGTCGAGTTCCCCATTCAAATGCATGTAACAGTGAGAAACGCACTGTCTTGGCGAAAGAAAACGTTTTTGTACAACTTCATAGAAATAGCTGTAACTTTTGATAGAAGACTCAGACAAACATGTTTATGGCCTTATATTATAGAACTCAAGGTCTCCGTGCTGGGAAAACAGGTTTTGCAGCTGTTTGAGCTAAGATTTCCAAGTTATTCACATAATGAAAACTTATACTTTGTTTCGGTCGAGTTCCCCATTCAAATGCATGTAACAGTGAGAAACGCACTGTCTTGGCGAAAGAAAGCGTTTTTGTACAACTTCATAGAAATAGCTGTAACTTTTGATAGAAGACTCGGATACACATGTTTATGGCTTTATCTTATAGAACTTAAGGTTCCCGTGCTGGGAAAACAGGTTTTGCAGCTGTTTGAGCTAAGATTTCCAAGTTATTCACATAATGAAAACCTATACTTTGTTTCGGTCGAGTTCCCCATTCAAAATGCATGTAACAGTGAGAAACGCACTGTCTTGGCGAAAGAAAACGTTTTTGTACAACTTCATAGAAATAGCTGTAACTTTTGATAGAAGACTCGGATACACATGTTTATGGCTTTATCTTATAGAACTCAAGGTTCCCGTGCTGGGAAAACAGGTTTTGCAGCTGTTTGAGCTAAGATTTCCAAGTTATTCACATAATGAAAACCTATACTTTGTTTCGGTCGAGTTCCCCATTCAAATGCATGTAACAGTGAGAAACGCACTGTCTTGGCGAAAGAAAGCGTTTTTGTACAACTTCATAGAAATAGCTGTAACTTTTGATAGAAGACTCAGACAAACATGTTTATGGCTTTATCTTATAGAACTCAAGGTTTCCGTGCAGGGAAAACGGGTTTTGCAGCTGTTTGAGCTAAGATTTCCAAGTTATTCACATAATGAAAACCTATACTTTGTTTCGGTCGAGTTCCCCATTCAAATGCATGTAACAGTGAGAAACGCACTGTCTTGGCGAAAGAAAACGTTTTTGTACAACTTCATATAAATAGCTGTAACTTTTGATAGAAGACTCGGACAAACATGTTTATGGCTTTATCTTATAGAACTCAAGGTCTCCGTGCTGGGCAAACAGGTTTTGCAGCTGTTTGAGCTAAGATTTCCAAGTTATTCACATAATGAAAACCTATACTTTGTTTCGGTGGAGTTCCCCATTCAAATGCATGTAACAGTGAGAAACGCACTGTCTTGGCGAAAGAAAACGTTTTCGTACAACTTCATAGAAATAGCTGTAACTTTTGATAGAAGACTCAGACAAACATGTTTATGGCCTTATATTATAGAACTCAAGGTCTCCGTGCTGGGAAAACAGGTTTTGCAGCTGTTTGAGCTAAGATTTCCAAGTTATTCACATAATGAAAACTTATACTTTGTTTCGGTCGAGTTCCCCATTCAAATGCATGTAACAGTGAGAAACGCACTGTCTTGGCGAAAGAAAGCGTTTTTGTACAACTTCATAGAAATAGCTGTAACTTTTGATAGAAGACTCGGATACACATGTTTATGGCTTTATCTTATAGAACTCAAGGTTCCCGTGCTGGGAAAACAGGTTTTGCAGCTGTTTGAGCTAAGATTTCCAAGTTATTCACATAATGAAAACCTATACTTTGTTTCGGTCGAGTTCCCCATTCAAAATGCATGTAACAGTGAGAAACGCACTGTCTTGGCGAAAGAAAACGTTTTTGTACAACTTCATAGAAATAGCTGTAACTTTTGATAGAAGACTCGGATACACATGTTTATGGCTTTATCTTACAGAACTCAAGGTTCCCGTGCTGGGAAAACAGGTTTTGCAGCTGTTTGAGCTAAGATTTCCAAGTTATTCACATAATGAAAACCTATACTTTGTTTCGGTCGAGTTCCCCATTCAAATGCATGTAACAGTGAGAAACGCACTGTCTTGGCGAAAGAAAGCGTTTTTGTACAACTTCATAGAAATAGCTGTAACTTTTGATAGAAGACTCAGACAAACATGTTTATGGCTTTATCTTATAGAACTCAAGGTCTCCGTCCTGGGCAAACAGGTTTTGCAGCTGTTTGAGCTAAGATTTCCAAGTTATTCACATAATGAAAACCTATACTTTGTTTCGGTCGAGTTCCCCATTCAAATGCATGTAACAGTGAGAAACGCACTGTCTTGGCGAAAGAAAGCGTTTTTGTACAACTTCATAGAAATAGCTGTAACTTTTGATAGAAGACTCGGATACACATGTTTATGGCTTTATCTTATAGAACTCAAGGTCTCCGTGCTGGGCAAACAGGTTTTGCAGCTGTTTGAGCTAAGATTTCCAAGTTATTCACATAATGAAAACCTATACTTTGTTTCGGTCGAGTTCCCCTTTCAAATGCATGTAACAGTGAGAAACGCACTGTCTTGGCGAAAGAAAGCGTTTTTGTACAACTTCATATAAATAGCTGTAACTTTTGATAGAAGACTCGGATACACATGTTTATGGCTTTATCTTATAGAACTCAAGGTCTCCGTGCTGGGCAAACAGGTTTTGCAGCTGTTTGAGCTAAGATTTCCAAGTTATTCACATAATGAAAACCTATACTTTGTTTCGGTCGAGTTCCCCATTCAAATGCATGTAACAGTGAGAAACGCACTGTCTTGGCGAAAGAAAGCGTTTTTGTACAACTTCATATAAATAGCTGTAACTTTTGATAGAAGACTCGGATACACATGTTTATGGCCTTATATTATAGAACTCAAGGTCTCCGTGCTGGGCAAACAGGTTTTGCAGCTGTTTGAGCTAAGATTTCCAAGTTATTCACATAATGAAAACCTATACTTTGTTTCGGTCGAGTTCCCCATTCAAATGCATGTAACAGTGAGAAACGCACTGTCTTGGCGAAAGAAAACGTTTTTGTACAACTTCATAGAAATAGCTGTAACTTTTGATAGAAGACTCAGACAAACATGTTTATGGCCTTATATTATAGAACTCAAGGTCTCCGTGCTGGGAAAACAGGTTTTGCAGCTGTTTGAGCTAAGATTTCCAAGTTATTCACATAATGAAAACTTATACTTTGTTTCGGTCGAGTTCCCCATTCAAATGCATGTAACAGTGAGAAACGCACCGTCTTGGCGAAAGAAAGCGTTTTTGTACAACTTCATAGAAATAGCTGTAACTTTTGATAGAAGACTCGGATACACATGTTTATGGCTTTATCTTATAGAACTCAAGGTTCCCGTGCTGGGAAAACAGGTTTTGCAGCTGTTTGAGCTAAGATTTCCAAGTTATTCACATAATGAAAACCTATACTTTGTTTCGGTCGAGTTCCCCATTCAAATGCATGTAACAGTGAGAAACGCACTGTCTTGGCGAAAGAAAGCGTTTTTGTACAACTTCATATGAATAGCTGTAACTTTTGATAGAAGACTCGGATACACATGTTTATGGCTTTATCTTATAGAACTCAAGGTCCCCGTGCTGGGAAAACAGGTTTTGCAGCTGTTTGAGCTAAGATTTCCAAGTTATTCACATAATGAAAACTTATACTTTGTTTCGGTCGAGTTCCCCATTCAAATGCATGTAACAGTGAGAAACGCACTGTCTTGGCGAAAGAAAGCGTTTTTGTACAACTTCATAGAAATAGCTGTAACTTTTGATAGAAGACTCGGATACACATGTTTATGGCTTTATCTTATAGAACTCAAGGTCTCCGTGCTGGGCAAACAGGTTTTGCAGCTGTTTGAGCTAAGATTTCCAAGTTATTCACATAATGAAAACCTATACTTTGTTTCGGTCGAGTTCCCCATTCAAATGCATGTAACAGTGAGAAACGCACTGTCTTGGCGAAAGAAAGCGTTTTTGTACAACTTCATAGAAATAGCTGTAACTTTTGATAGAAGACTCGGATACACATGTTTATGGCTTTATCTTATAGAACTCAAGGTCTCCGTGCTGGGCAAACAGGTTTTGCAGCTGTTTGAGCTAAGATTTCCAAGTTATTCACATAATGAAAACCTATACTTTGTTTCGGTCGAGTTCCCCATTCAAATGCATGTAACAGTGAGAAACGCACTGTCTTGGCGAAAGAAAACGTTTTTGTACAACTTCATAGAAATAGCTGTAACTTTTGATAGAAGACTCAGACAAACATGTTTATGGCCTTATATTATAGAACTCAAGGTCTCCGTGCTGGGAAAACAGGTTTTGCAGCTGTTTGAGCTAAGATTTCCAAGTTATTCACATAATGAAAACTTATACTTTGTTTCGGTCGAGTTCCCCATTCAAATGCATGTAACAGTGAGAAACGCACTGTCTTGGCGAAAGAAAGCGTTTTTGTACAACTTCATATAAATAGCTGTAACTTTTGATAGAAGACTCGGATACACATGTTTATGGCTTTATCTTATAGAACTCAAGGTCTCCGTGCTGGGCAAACAGGTTTTGCAGCTGTTTGAGCTAAGATTTCCAAGTTATTCACATAATGAAAACCTATACTTTGTTTCGGTCGAGTTCCCCATTCAAATGCATGTAACAGTGAGAAACGCACTGTCTTGGCGAAAGAAAGCGTTTTTGTACAACTTCATAGAAATAGCTGTAACTTTTGATAGAAGACTCAGACAAACATGTTTATGGCTTTATCTTATAGAACTCAAGGTCTCCGTGCTGGGAAAACAGGTTTTGCAGCTGTTTGAGCTAAGATTTCCAAGTTATTCACATAATGAAAACCTATACTTTGTTTCGGTCGAGTTCCCCATTCAAAATGCATGTAACAGTGAGAAACGCACTGTCTTGGCGAAAGAAAGCGTTTTTGTACAACTTCATATAAATAGCTGTAACTTTTGATAGAAGACTCGGATACACATGTTTATGGCTTTATCTTATAGAACTCAAGGTCTCCGTGCTGGGCAAACAGGTTTTGCAGCTGTTTGAGCTAAGATTTCCAAGTTATTCACATAATGAAAACCTATACTTTGTTTCGGTCGAGTTCCCCATTCAAATGCATGTAACAGTGAGAAACGCACTGTCTTGGCGAAAGAAAGCGTTTTTGTACAACTTCATATGAATAGCTGTAACTTTTGATAGAAGACTCGGATACACATGTTTATGGCTTTATCTTATAGAACTCAAGGTTCCCGTGCTGGGCAAACAGGTTTTGCAGCTGTTTGAGCTAAGATTTCCAAGTTATTCACATAATGAAAACCTATACTTTGTTTCGGTCGAGTTCCCCATTCAAATGCATGTAACAGTGAGAAACGCACTGTCTTGGCGAAAGAAAGCATTTTTGTACAACTTCATAGAAATAGCTGTAACTTTTGATAGAAGACTCAGACAAACATGTTTATGGCTTTATCTTATAGAACTCAAGGTTTCCGTGCTGGGAAAACAGGTTTTGCAGCTGTTTGAGCTAAGATTTCCAAGTTATTCACATAATGAAAACCTATACTTTGTTTCGGTGGAGTTCCCCATTCAAATGCATGTAACAGTGAGAAACGCACTGTCTTGGCGAAAGAAAGCGTTTTTGTACAACTTCATATGAATAGCTGTAACTTTTGATAGAAGACTCGGATACACATGTTTATGGCTTTATCTTATAGAACTCAAGGTCTCCGTGCTGGGAAAACAGGTTTTGCAGCTGTTTGAGCTAAGATTTCCAAGTTATTCACATAATGAAAACTTATACTTTGTTTCGGTCGAGTTCCCCATTCAAATGCATGTAACAGTGAGAAACGCACTGTCTTGGCGAAAGAAAGCGTTTTTGTACAACTTCATAGAAATAGCTGTAACTTTTGATAGAAGACTCGGATACACATGTTTATGGCTTTATCTTATAGAACTCAAGGTTCCCGTGCTGGGAAAACAGGTTTTGCAGCTGTTTGAGCTAAGATTTCCAAGTTATTCACATAATGAAAACCTATACTTTGTTTCGGTCGAGTTCCCCATTCAAAATGCATGTAACAGTGAGAAACGCACTGTCTTGGCGAAAGAAAACGTTTTTGTACAACTTCATAGAAATAGCTGTAACTTTTGATAGAAGACTCGGATACACATGTTTATGGCTTTATCTTACAGAACTCAAGGTTCCCGTGCTGGGAAAACAGGTTTTGCAGCTGTTTGAGCTAAGATTTCCAAGTTATTCACATAATGAAAACCTATACTTTGTTTCGGTCGAGTTCCCCATTCAAATGCATGTAACAGTGAGAAACGCACTGTCTTGGCGAAAGAAAGCGTTTTTGTACAACTTCATAGAAATAGCTGTAACTTTTGATAGAAGACTCAGACAAACATGTTTATGGCTTTATCTTATAGAACTCAAGGTCTCCGTCCTGGGCAAACAGGTTTTGCAGCTGTTTGAGCTAAGATTTCCAAGTTATTCACATAATGAAAACCTATACTTTGTTTCGGTCGAGTTCCCCATTCAAATGCATGTAACAGTGAGAAACGCACTGTCTTGGCGAAAGAAAGCGTTTTTGTACAACTTCATATAAATAGCTGTAACTTTTGATAGAAGACTCAGACAAACATGTTTATGGCTTTATCTTATAGAACTCAAGGTTCCCGTGCTGGGAAAACAGGTTTTGCAGCTGTTTGAGCTAAGATTTCCAAGTTATTCACATAATGAAAACCTATACTTTGTTTCGGTGGAGTTCCCCATTCAAATGCATGTAACAGTGAGAAACGCACTGTCTTGGCGAAAGAAAGCTATTTTGTACAACTTCATAGAAATAGCTGTAACTTTTGATAGAAGACTCAGACAAACATGTTTATGGCTTTATCTTATAGAACTCAAGGTCCCCGTGCTGGGAAAACAGGTTTTGCAGCTGTTTGAGCTAAGATTTCCAAGTTATTCACATAATGAAAACTTATACTTTGTTTCGGTCGAGTTCCCCATTCAAATGCATGTAACAGTGAGAAACGCACTGTCTTGGCGAAAGAAAGCGTTTTTGTACAACTTCATAGAAATAGCTGTAACTTTTGATAGAAGACTCGGATACACATGTTTATGGCTTTATCTTATAGAACTCAAGGTTCCCGTGCTGGGAAAACAGGTTTTGCAGCTGTTTGAGCTAAGATTTCCAAGTTATTCACATAATGAAAACCTATACTTTGTTTCGGTCGAGTTCCCCATTCAAATGCATGTAACAGTGAGAAACGCACTGTCTTGGCGAAAGAAAGCGTTTTTGTACAACTTCATATGAATAGCTGTAACTTTTGATAGAAGACTCGGATACACATGTTTATGGCTTTATCTTATAGAACTCAAGGTCCCCGTGCTGGGAAAACAGGTTTTGCAGCTGTTTGAGCTAAGATTTCCAAGTTATTCACATAATGAAAACTTATACTTTGTTTCGGTCGAGTTCCCCATTCAAATGCATGTAACAGTGAGAAACGCACTGTCTTGGCGAAAGAAAGCGTTTTTGTACAACTTCATAGAAATAGCTGTAACTTTTGATAGAAGACTCGGATACACATGTTTATGGCTTTATCTTATAGAACTCAAGGTCTCCGTGCTGGGCAAACAGGTTTTGCAGCTGTTTGAGCTAAGATTTCCAAGTTATTCACATAATGAAAACCTATACTTTGTTTCGGTCGAGTTCCCCATTCAAATGCATGTAACAGTGAGAAACGCACTGTCTTGGCGAAAGAAAGCATTTTTGTACAACTTCATAGAAATAGCTGTAACTTTTGATAGAAGACTCAGACAAACATGTTTATGGCTTTATCTTATAGAACTCAAGGTTTCCGTGCTGGGAAAACAGGTTTTGCAGCTGTTTGAGCTAAGATTTCCAAGTTATTCACATAATGAAAACCTATACTTTGTTTCGGTGGAGTTCCCCATTCAAATGCATGTAACAGTGAAAAACGCACTGTCTTGGCGAAAGAAAACGTTTTTGTACAACTTCATAGAAATAGCTGTAACTTTTGATAGAAGACTCAGACAAACATGTTTATGGCCTTATATTATAGAACTCAAGGTCTCCGTGCTGGGAAAACAGGTTTTGCAGCTGTTTGAGCTAAGATTTCCAAGTTATTCACATAATGAAAACTTATACTTTGTTTCAGTCGAGTTCCCCATTCAAATGCATGTAACAGTGAGAAACGCACTGTCTTGGCGAAAGAAAGCGTTTTTGTACAACTTCATAGAAATAGCTGTAACTTTTGATAGAAGACTCGGATACACATGTTTATGGCTTTATCTTATAGAACTCAAGGTTCCCGTGCTGGGAAAACAGGTTTTGCAGCTGTTTGAGCTAAGATTTCCAAGTTATTCACATAATGAAAACCTATACTTTGTTTCGGTCGAGTTCCCCATTCAAATGCATGTAACAGTGAGAAACGCACTGTCTTGGCGAAAGAAAGCGTTTTTGTACAACTTCATAGAAATAGCTGTAACTTTTGATAGAAGACTCAGACAAACATGTTTATGGCTTTATCTTATAGAACTCAAGGTTTCCGTGCTGGGAAAACGGGTTTTGCAGCTGTTTGAGCTAAGATTTCCAAGTTATTCACATAATGAAAACCTATACTTTGTTTCGGTGGAGTTCCCCATTCAAATGCATGTAACAGTGAGAAACGCACTGTCTTGGCGAAAGAAAGCGTTTTTGTACAACTTCATAGAAATAGCTGTAACTTTTGATAGAAGACTCAGACAAACATGTTTATGGCTTTATCTTATAGAACTCAAGGTTTCCGTGCTGGGAAAACGGGTTTTGCAGCTGTTTGAGCTAAGATTTCCAAGTTATTCACATAATGAAAACCTATACTTTGTTTCGGTCGAGTTCCCCATTCAAATGCATGTAACAGTGAGAAACGCACTGTCTTGGCGAAAGAAAGCGTTTTTGTACAACTTCATAGAAATAGCTGTAACTTTTGATAGAAGACTCGGATACACATGTTTATGGCTTTATCTTATAGAACTCAAGGTTCCCGTGCTGGGAAAACAGGTTTTGCAGCTGTTTGAGCTAAGATTTCCAAGTTATTCACATAATGAAAACCTATACTTTGTTTTGGTCGAGTTCCCCATTCAAAATGCATGTAACAGTGAGAAACGCACTGTCTTGGCGAAAGAAAACGTTTTTGTACAACTTCATAGAAATAGCTGTAACTTTTGATAGAAGACTCAGACAAACATGTTTATGGCCTTATATTATAGAACTCAAGGTCTCCGTGCTGGGAAAACAGGTTTTGCAGCTGTTTGAGCTAAGATTTCCAAGTTATTCACATAATGAAAACCTATACTTTGTTTCGGTCGAGTTCCCCATTCAAATGCATGTAACAGTGAGAAACACACTGTCTTAGCGAAATAAAGCGTTTTCGTACAACTTCATATAAATCGCTGTAACTTTTGATAGAAGACTCAGACAAACATGTTTATGGCTTTATCTTATAGAACTCAATGTCCCCGTGCTGGGCAAACAGGTTTTGCAGCTGTTTGAGCTAAGATTTTAAAATTATTCACATAATGAAAACCTATACTTTGTTTCGTGCGAGATCCCCATTCAAATGCATGTAATCGTCAGAAACGCACTGTCTTGGCGAAATAAAGCGTTTTTGAACAACTTCATATAAATAGCTGTAACTTTTGATAGAGGACTCAGAATCACATGTTTATGGCTTCATCTTAAAGAATTCAATTTCCCCGTGCTGGGCAAAAAGGTTTTGCAGCTGTTTGAGCTAAGATTTTAAAGTTATTCACATAATGAAAACCTATACTTTGTGTCGGGCGAGAACTCCATTCAAATGCATGTATTAGCGAGAAACGCACTGTCTTTGCAAAATAAAGCGTTTTTGTACAACTTCATGAAGACAGCTGTAACTTTTGATAGAAGAGTCAGACACACATGTTTATGGCTTTATCTTATAGAACTCAATATCCCCGTGCTGGGCAAAAAGGTTTTGCAGCCGTTTGAGCTAAGATTTCCAAGTTATTCACATAATGAAAACCTATACTTTGTCTCGGGCGAGTTTCCCATTCAAATGCATGTAACAGTGAGAAACACACTGTCTTGGCGAAATAAAGCGTTTTTGAACAACTTCATATAAATCGCTGTAACTTTTGATAGAAGACTCAGACAAACATGTTTATGGCTTTATCTTATAGAACTCAATGTCCCCGTGCTGGGCAAACAGGCCAGCCGTTTGAGCTAAGATTTTAAAATTATTCACATAATGAAAACCTATACTTTGTTTCGTGCGAGATCCCCATTCAAATGCATGTAATCGTCAGAAACGCACTGTCTTGGCGAAATAAAGCGTTTTTGAACAACTTCATATAAATAGCTGTAACTTTTGATAGAGGACTCAGAATCACATGTTTATGGCTTCATCTTAAAGAATTCAATTTCCCCGTGCTGGGCAAAAAGGTTTTGCAGCTGTTTGAGCTAAGATTTTAAAGTTATTCACATAATGAAAACCTATACTTTGTGTCGGGCGAGAACTCCATTCAAATGCATGTATTAGCGAGAAACGCACTGTCTTTGCAAAATAAAGCGTTTTTGTACAACTTCATGAAGACAGCTGTAACTTTTGATAGAAGAGTCAGACACACATCTTTATGGCTTTATCTTATAGACTTCAATATCCCCGTGCTTGGCAAACAGCTTTTGCAGCCGTTTGAGCTAAGATTTTCAAGTTATTCACATAATGAAAACCTATACTTTGTTTCGTGCGAGATCCCCATTCAAATGCATGTAATCGTCAGAAACGCACTGTCTTGGCGAAATAAAGCGTTTTTGAACAACTTCATATAAATAGCTGTAACTTTTGATAGAGGACTCAGAATCACATGTTTATGGCTTCATCTTAAAGAATTCAATTTCCCCGTGCTGGGCAAAAAGGTTTTGCAGCTGTTTGAGCTAAGATTTTAAAGTTATTCACATAATGAAAACCTATACTTTGTGTCGTGCGAGTTCCCCATTCAAATATATGTAATAGCGAGAAACACACTGTCTTGACGAAATAAAGCGTTTTTGTACAACTTCATATAAATAGCTGTAACTTTTGATAGAAGATTCAGATTTACGTATTCATGGCTTTATCTTATAGAATTCAATATCCCCGTGCTGGGCAAACAGGTTTTGCAGCTGTTTGAGCTAAGATTATAAAGTTATTCACATAATGAAAACCTATACTTTGTTTCAGGCGAGTTCCCTATTCAAATGCATGTAATAGCGAGAAACGCACTGTCTTGACGTTTTTGTACAACTTCATATACATAGCTGTAACTTTTTATATAAGACTCATAAATACATATTTATGGCTTTATCTTATAGAATTCAATATCCCCGTGCTTGGCAAACCGGTTTTGCAGCTGTTTGAGCTAAGATTTTAAAGTTATTCACAAAATGAAAACCTATACTTTGTTTCGTGCGAGTTCCCCATTCAAATGCATGTAATAGCGAGAAACACACTGTCTTGACGAAATAAAGCGTTTTTGTACAACTTCATATAAATAGCTGTAACTTTTGATAGAAGATTCAGATATACGTATTCATGGCTTTATCTTATAGAATTCAATATCCCCGTGCTGGGCAAACAGGTTTTGCAGCTGTTTGAGCTAAGATTTTCAAGTTATTTTCAGGCTCAGGAGGGACTCGGAGGCAGACCGTCACTAAGGTTCACAATTTTATTTACACGTAGACACCAGGTGCGGGTATATACAAGTGAGGGGGCACAGGAAGAGGGTCTCCGGGGAACACAGGCACGGGAAGGGAACGGCTATATACACAATCCACTGAAGCTCAGGTAGCTCGGGCTCCGGTCTTTAGGTCACCAAACGGCGGTCCTCAGGCTGGCGAGAAATCTGGCACAGAGAGGAAATGCAGGTAAGTAGTGGCACGACAGAAACTCGGAAAAAGGGCTCAGATAGGTGATGACACTGACGAGTGTTACACAATAATCCAGCGAGGAAGCACTCTCAGCAGCTGCCTTAAGAAGTGAGTGAGATGATTGTTTGCAGGTGTCCGAGCCAGGGGCTGGAGCCGTCATGACTCCGCCCCGGTAGAGCGCAGTGCGCGGAAGGGGAGAGAGGAAGATGCAGCACAACAAAAACACTTGTAGCCATACAGAGTCAGCTGGGAAGGCACAGGGTCATGACAGTACCCCCCCCTCAACGGGAGCCCCTGGGCGACCTACCCGGCTTACCCGGATGCCGCCGGTGAAACTCGCGGAGCAGACCAGGAGCCAGAACCGCCGACCGGGGCACCCAGGAACGTTCCTCTGGCCCGTAGCCCTCCCAGTCCACCAGGTACTGAACGCCCCTCCCCCGCCGCCGAGAGTCCATAATGCGGGTGATGTTGAACACTTCCTGCCCATCCACGAGCCGGCCGTTGGCGAGGTCAGGCAGTTGTGGGCGTACTCAATCCAGGGGAGCTGCTCGCTCCAAGTAGTCTGGTTGAGAGAGACGACACAGCGGAGTGCCGCTTCGAGCTCTTGGTTGGTACGCTCGGCCTGTCCATTGCCCTGAGGGTGGAAGCCCGAAGAGAGACTGACCGCGGCGCCGATCTGCATGCAGAACTCCTTCCAAACCCGAGAGGTAAATTGGGGTCCCCGGTCGGAAACGATGTCCATCGGAATGCCATGAAGCCGGAAGACATGGGTGGTGAGCAGCTGGGCGGTCTCCAGGGCTGTAGGGAGCTTCGGGAGGGCGACGAAATGAGCTGCCTTGGAAAAACGATCAACGATAGTGAGGATGGTGGTGTTACCTGATGATGGTGGGAGCCCCGTAATGAAGTCCAGCGCTATGTGGGACCAGGGCCGTCCTGGCGTGGGGAGCGGTTGAAGAAGCCCGGCAGGTGGTCGGTTGGGACGTTTGTTCCGGGCACATGTGGTGCACGCCATAACGTACTCCCTGGCGTCCTTGTCCAAGGAGGGCCACCAGAAAAACCGCTGGAGGAAGGTGATGGTGCGGCGGGCTCCTGGATGACAGGTGAACCGGGCAGTGTGGCCCCAGTGGAGCACCTGAGGTCGGACAGCACTAGGGACAAACAACCGACCGGGGGGGCCCGTGCCCGGGTCGGGGTCAGTATCCTGGGCCTCGCGCACGAGAGCTTCGATCTCCCATGTGACAGCGCCAATAACACAGGTAGCTGGAAGAATCGGTTCTGGATCGGGGTCTCCCTCCGTACTGGAAAACTGACGGGAGAGTGCATCGGGCTTCACGTTGCGCGACCCTGGTCTGTAAGTGATAGAGAAGTTGAATCTTGTGAAGAAGAGGGCCCACCTGGCTTGTCGTGAATTTAGGCGTTTGGCGGACCGGATGTACTCAAGGTTCTTATGGTCGGTCCACACGATGAACGGGTGTTCCGCGCCCTCAAGCCAGTGCCTCCACTCCTCCAGGGCCAGTTTGACCGCTAGCAACTCCCGATCACCGATGCCATAGTTCCGTTCTGCGGGTGAGAGACGACGAGAAAAGAATGCACAGGGATGGAGCGTACCTTCAAATCGCTGCGACAGAACTGCTCCCACTCCAGAGTCCGAAGCATCCACCTCCACCACGAACGGTTGCCTGAGGTTGGGCTGACGGAGGATGGGGGCGGTAGTGAACTTCTCCTTTAGCAGGGAAAAAGCCTCCTGAGCAGAGAGGTCCCACTGAAAAGGAACATTGGGGGAGGTAAGTGCAGTGAGAGGTGAGGCAATCTTACTGTAGTCCTTTATGAAGCGTCGGTGGAAGTTGGCGAATCCTAGGAACCGTCGGAGTTGCTGGCGGTTCGGCGGTTGAGGCCAGTCCACCACGGCCCGGACCTTCTCGGGGTCAGGTTTGAGATCCCCCCGAGAGATGATATAGCCCAGGAAGGCCACCGTGTCGACGTGAAATTCACATTTCTCCGCTTTCACGAACAACCGGTTCTCCAGGAGGCGCTGCAGGACCTGCCTCACGTGGCTCTCGTGCTCTGCCTGGGACTTAGAGAAAATGAGAATGTCATCTAGGTACACAAAAGCACATCGATCAATAAAATCCCTCAGAACATCATTAACTAGGGCCTGGAAGACCGCGGGCGCATTGGTTAAGCCAAAGGGCATAACGAGATACTCATAGTGTCCGATATGCGTGTTGAAAGCGGTCTTCCACTCATCTCCTTCCCGGATTCTCACCAGGTGGTAAGCGTTCCGCAGGTCTAGTTTGCTGAACACCGTGGCCCCCTGGAGTAGCTCGAAAGCAGAATTCAGGAGGGGAAGAGGGTACTTGTTCTTTACAGTGATCTTGTTGAGGCCGCGGTAATCAATACATGGCCGGAGCGTCTTGTCTTTTTTTGCAACAAAGAAGAATCCTGCCCCCACGGGGGAGGATGACGGGCGAATTAACCCAGCAGCCAGAGAGTCGTTGACATATCTCTCCATGGTTTCCCTTTCGGGCTGTGTGAGGCTGTAGAGGCGGCCAGAGGGGAGAGGCGCTCCAGGGAGAAGATCAATGGCACAGTCATTGTGGGGGAAGCGAGCCCGCCTCATCCTTACTAAAAACTGCTGCGAGGTCATGATAGACGGAAGGAACCGAAGATAGCTCTGGTGACTTTGAAGGCTTCCCGGGGGGGGGGGAGAGGGAGCAGACAGCGTGGCGGCCCGAAGGCAGGTCATGTGGCAGCCCATACCCTACCCCATAACTTGCTCTTTCCTCCAGTCGATGTGTGGGTTGTGTTGTGAAAGCCATGGATAACCTAGTACAAGCGGGGTCACTGGTGCCTTAAACACACAGAAACAAACGTTCTCAACGTGGTTACCGGAGAGAGTGAGTGTGACAGGTAGGGTGATGTGCGTTATGTCAGGCAACCGGTGACCGGACAGGGCGGACACGCGGAGAGGATGAGGCAGTGGCCGTGTGCCAATGTTGAGCTTGGAGACTAGCGACGCATCAATGAAATTCTGTTCTGCACCAGAGTCAATTAACACAGAGAGGGAATGGGACAACGACCAGAGGGTGAGTTTTGCAGGCAGCAAGAGACGGGGAAGAGGCTTGTTGCTGGACAGGTCGCCCACCAGTACCCTCTCAATTACTGGCGGGCGCCTCCTTTTGCCAGCGCCGGGCAGGCAGAGATGAAATGCCCCTTGCGACCGCAATACAAACACTCACCCGCGGAAAACCGGCGTTGTCGATCCGCAGGAGTGAGTCGAGAACGTCCCAGCTGCATGGGTACCTCCTCCTCAGTTCCAAACGCTCCAGCCTCCCGTGCGTCGGGTTGGGGCTCCCGAGAAGCCAGAGGCTCGCGAAACTGCCGCCTTCGTGAGCTCTGGCGCGCCCGCAGGCGATCATCCACCTGAATACACAGGGACATTAATGCATTCAGAGAGGCAGGAAGCTCCCGCATCATTATCTCATCCTTGAGCTCTTCGCAGATATTATTTAACAGAGTGGTCTTCAGAGCCTCAGGTCCCCATTTGGTCTGTGCAGCTAGGGTCCAGAAATCAACAGAAAAGTCAGCCATGCTTCGCCTACCTTGCTTCAGATTAATCAAACGATAGCCAGCTGCCTCCGTACTAGAGCCTTTATCAAACACCGACTTGAAGCGCGACAGGAAGTCGTCATAAGACATTCCGGGGCAAGCCTGCAGCTGGGCCTGGGCCCAGGCCAGGGCTTGATCACGTAGTAGCTGGGTGACGTAAGCGATCTTAACCCCGTCAGAAACAAACACATGGGGCAGTAATTGAAAGTGCATAGAACACTGCAACAAAAATCCCGCACATTTTCCCATCTCCCCAGAAAAAGCCTCAGGTGAAGGCAAAAGCTTATCCAGTGAAACCGCGGAGGCTACTGAAGCAGCCTGGGTAGCTGTGGCTGTTGTAGTGACGGCAGGAGCGTGTGTTACCTGGGGAGGGGCCGCGGGAGGCTGGTCCTCAGCCAGCGGAATCCGTTGGGCGAAGGCCTGCGTTAGAGACGCCACGTCTCCGCTGAGCTTCACCAGCATTTGTTCGTGTCGGTGCAGAAGCTCCTCCAGAGACATGAGGGCTGTCGCTGCCGAGGCTGGGCCTGCTGAGTCCATAGCGGTGGCTGGATTATTCTGTCAGGCTCAGGAGGGACTCGGAGGCAGACCGTCACTAAGGTTCACAATTTTATTTACACGTAGACACCAGGTGCGGGTATATACAAGTGAGGGGGCACAGGAAGAGGGTCTCCGGGGAACACAGGCACGGGAAGGGAACGGCTATATACACAATCCACTGAAGCTCAGGTAGCTCGGGCTCCGGTCTTTAGGTCACCGAACGGCGGTCCTCAGGCTGGCGAGAAATCTGGCACAGAGAGGAAAGGCAGGTAAGTAGTGGCACGACAGAAACTCGGAAAAAGGGCTCAGATAGGTGATGACACTGACGAGTGTTACACAATAATCCAGCGAGGAAGCACTCTCAGCAGCTGCCTTAAGAAGTGAGTGAGATGATTGTTTGCAGGTGTCCGAGCCAGGGGCTGGAGCCGTCATGACTCCGCCCCGGTAGAGCGCAGTGCGCGGAAGGGGAGAGAGGAAGATGCAGCACAACAAAAACACTTGTAGCCATACAGAGTCAGCTGGGAAGGCACAGGGTCATGACAGTTATTCACATAATGAAAAACGATACTTTGTGTCGGGCGAGAACTCCATTCAAATGCATGTAATAGCGAGAAACGCACTGTCTTGGCGAAATAAAGCGTTTTTGTACAACTTCATATAAATAGCTGTAACTTTTGATAGAAGATTCAGATATACGTATTCATGGCTTTGTCTTATAGAATTCAATATCCCCGTGCTGGACAAACAGGTTTTGCAGCTGTTTGAGCTAAGATTTTAAAGTTATTCACAAAATGAAAACCTATACTTTGTTTCGGGCGAGTTCCCCATTCAAATGCATGTACTCGTCAGAAACGCACTGTCTTGGCGAAATAAAGCGTTTTTTTACAACTTCATGACGACAGCTGTAATTTTTGATAGAAGGCTCAGACACACATATTTATGGCTTCATCTTATAGAATTCAATATCCCCGTGCTGGGCAAACAGGTTTTGCAGCTGTGTGAGCTAAGATTTTAAAGGTATTCACAAAATGAAAACTACTTTGTGTCGGGCGAGAACTCCATTCAAATGCATGTAATAGCGAGAAACGCACTAACATGGTGAAATAAAGCGTTTTTGTACAACTTCATATAAATAGCTGTAACTTTTGATAGAAGACTCAGAAATACATATTCATGGCTTTATCTTATAGAATTCAATATCCCCGTGCTGGGCAAACAGGTTTTGCAGCTGTGTGAGCTAAGATTTTAAAGTTATTCACAAAATGAAAACTACTTTGTGTCGGGCGAGTTCCCCATTCAAATGCATGTAATAGCGAGAAACGCACTGTCTTGACGAAATAAAGCGTTTTTGTACAACTTCATATAAAGACAGCTGTAACTTTTGATAGAAGATTCAGATATACGTATTCATGGCTTTATCTTATAGAATTCAATATCCCCACGGGCAGCACGGTGGCACGGTGGTTAGCACTGTTGCCGCACAGCAAGAAGGTCCTGAGTTCAATTCCAACATCAGGCCGGGGTCTTTCTGTGTGGAGTTTGCATGTTCTCCCCGTGTTTGCGTGGGTTCCCTCCGGGTACTCCGGCTTCCTCCAACCGTCCAAAGACATGCAGCTTGAGTGGATAGGTTAATTGGAAAATCCAAATTGCCATTGTGTGAATGGTGTGAATGTGCGAGTGAATGTGAGTGCGAATGGTTGTCTGTCCCTGTGTGTTGGCCCTGCGACAGACTGGCGACCTGTCCAGGGTGTACCCCGCCTCTCGCCCTATGACAGCTGGGATAGGCTCCAGCGCCCCCCGCGACCCTGAAAAGGATAAGCGGAAGCGAATGGATGGATGGATGGATGGAATTCAATATCCCCGTGCTGGGCAAACAGGTTTTGCAGCTGTTTGAGCTAAGATTTTCAAGTTATTCACATAATGAAAACCTGTACTTTGTTTCGTGCGAGTTCCCCATTCAAATGCATGTAATCGTCAGAAACGCACTGTATTGACGAAATAAAGCGTTTTTGTACAACTTCATATAAATAGCTGTAACTTTTGATAGAAGATTCAGATATACGTATTCATGGCTTTATCTTATAGAATTCAATATCCCTGTGCCTGGCAAACAGGTTTTGCAGCTGTTTGAGCTAAGATTTTAAAGTTATTCAAATAATGAAAAACTATACTTTGTGTCGGGCGAGAACTCCAAACGCATGTAATAGCGAGAAACGCACTACCGTGGTGAAATAAAGCGTTTTTCATGGTCTTCATAAAGACAGTTGTAACTTTTGATAGAAGACTCAGATATACATATTCATGGCTTTATCTTATAGAATTCAATATCCCCGTGCTGGGCAAACAGGTTTTGCAGCTGTGTGAGCTAAGATTTTCAAGTTATTCACATAATGAAAACCTATACTTTGTTTCGGGCGAAAAAGTACAGGAAGTGCAGAATTATTAGGCAATTTGTATTTTTCAGGAATAATTTTATTGTTGAACAACAACCATGTTCTCAATGAACCTAAAAAACTCATTAATATCAAAGCTGAATGTTTGTGGAATTAGTTTTTAGTTTGTTTTTAGTTTTAGCTATTTTTGGGGGATATCTGTGTGTGCAGGTGACTATTACTGTGCATAATTATTAGGCAACTTAACAAAAAACAAATATATACCCATTTCAATTATTTATTTTTACCAGTGAAACCAATATAACATCTCCACATTCACAAATATACATTTCTGACATTCAAAAACAAAACAAAAACAAATCAGCGACCAATATAGCCACCTTTCTTTGCAAGGACACTCAAAAGCCTGCCATCCATGGATTCTGTCAGTGTTTTGATCTGTTCACCATCAACATTGCGTGCAGCAGCAACCACAGCCTCCCAGACACTGTTCAGAGAGGTGTACTGTTTTCCCTCCTTGTAAATCTCACATTTGATGATGGACCACAGGTTCTCAATGGGGTTCAGATCAGGTGAACAAGGAGGCCATGTCATTAGTTTTTCTTCTTTTATACCCTTTCTTGCCAGCCACGCTGTGGAGTACTTGGAAGCGTGTGATGGAGCATTGTCCTGCATGGAAATCATGTTTTTCTTGAAGGATGCAGACTTCTTCCTGTACCACTGCTTGAAGAAGGTGCCTTCCAGAAACTGGCAGTAGGACTGGGAGTTGAGCTTGATTCCATCCTCAACCTGAAAAGGCTCCACAAGCTCATCTTTGATGATACCAGCCCAAACCAGTACTCCACCTCCACCTTGTTGGCGTCTGAGTCGGACTGGAGCTCTCTGCCCATTACCAATCCAGCCACGGGCCCATCCGTCTGGCCCATCAAGACTCACTCTCATTTCATCAGTCCATAAAACCTTAGAAAAACCAGTCTTGAGATATTTCTTGGCCCAGTCTTGACGTTTCGGCTTGTGTGTCTTGTTCAGTGGTGGTCGTCTTTCAGCCTTTCTTACCTTGGCCATGTCTCTGAGTATTGCACACCTTGTGCTTTTGGGCACTCCAGTGATGTTGCAGCTCTAAAATATGGCCAAACTGGTGGCAAGTGGCATCTTGGCAGCTGCACACTTGACTTTTCTCAGTTCATGGGCAGTTATTTTGCACCTTGGTTTTTCCACACGCTTCTTGCGACCCTGTTGAGTATTTTGAATGAAATGCAAAGCAACACAAGCCCTGGTGAAATGTGGATGTTATCAACGAGTAGCACAGGCTCTGGTGTAATGTGGATGGCCTCATCCAGCACCACATGCCCTGGTGTGGTGATGATGGCCTCAGCCAAAAACAGTGGCCCTTCTGTGTTGTTGATGTCATCAGCCAGCAACACAAGCCCTGGTGAAATGTGGATGGTTTCAGACAGCACCAAAGGGCCTGGTGAAATGTGGATGGTATTGGCCAGCACCAAAGACCCTGGTGTAATGTGGATGACCTCAGCCAACACCACTGGCCCTGGTGTAATGTGGATCGCATTAGCCAGTATCACAGGCCCTTCTGTGTTGTGGATGTCATCAGCCAGCGACACAAGCCCTGGTGAAATGTGGATGGTGCTGTCCGAAACTACAGCACCAAAGGGCCTGGTGAAATGTAGATGGCATCAACGAGTAGCACCAAAGGCCCTGGTGTAATGTGGATGGCCTCAGCCAAAAGTATAGGCCCTGGTGTGGTGAAGATGGCCTCACAGGAAGCACTGTCCCTGATGTAAAGTGTATGGCCTCAGCCAACAACAGTGGCCCTGGTGAAATGTGGATGGTATTGGCCAGCACAACAGGCCATGTTGTAAGGTGAATGTCCTCAGCCAGTAGCACAGGCCCTTGTGTACTGTGGATCGCATCAGCCAGCGACACAAGCCCTAGAGAAATGTGGATGGTATCAACGAGTAGCACAGGCCCTGGTGTAATGTGGATTGCCTCATCCAGCAACACCACAGGCCCTGGTGAAATGTGGTTGTTTTCGGCCAGCACCACTGGCCCTGGTGTAATGTGCATGATATCGGCCAGCATCACAGGCCCTGATGTGGATGGCATCAACGAGCATCAAAGGCCCTGGGTAGGTAAAGATGGCCTCACAGGGAGCACTGTCCCTGGTGTAATGTGGATGGTAGAAGCCGGCATCACAGTCTCTGGTGTAATGTGGATGGCCTAAGCCAACAACAGTGGCCCTGGTGAAATGTGGATGGTATTGGCCAGCACCAGAGGACCTCGTGTAATTTGAATGGCTTCAGCCAACAGCACAGGCCCTCGTGTGGTCAAGATGGCCTCACAGGAAGCACTGTCCCTGGTGTAATGTGGATGGCCTCAGCAAACAACACTGGCCTTGGTGAAATGTCGATGATATTGGCCAGCACCACAGGCCCTGCTGCAATGTAGATGGCATCAGCCAGTAGCACAGGCCCTTGAGTATTGTAAATGGCATCAGCCAGCAACACAGGCCCTTGGGTAATGTGGAAGGCTAGCAGCACTGGCCCTTGTGTAATGTGGATGGTATCAGCCAGTAGCACTGTCCCTGGTGTAATTTGGATGGCCTCATCACACAACACTGGCCCTGGTGTAATGTGAATGTCCTCAGCCGTGACCACAGGCCCTGATGAAATGTTGTTGGCCTCAGCCATGACCACAGGCCCTGGTGAAATGTAAATGTCCTCAGCCAGTAGCACAGGCCCTGGTGTAATGTGGATGGCCTCATCCAGCAACACCACAGGCCCTGGTGAAATGTGGTTGTTTTCGGCCAGCAACACAGGCCCTTGGGTAATTTGGATGGCTAACAGCACAGGCCCTGGTCTGGTGAAGATGGCCTCAAAGGAATCACTGGCCCTGGTGTATTTTCGATGGCATCAGCAAGCAGCACAGACCCTGGTGTAGTGAAGATGGCCTCAAAGAAATCACTGGCCCTGGTGTATTGTGGATGGCATCAGCCATCAACACAGGCCCTCGTGAAATATAGGTGGCCTCAGCCAGCAGCACAGGCCCTACTGCAATGTGAATGGCCTCAGGCAGCAACACAGTCCCTGGTGTAATGTTAATGTCCTCATCCAACCCCATGGCCCTACTGCAATGTGGATGACCTCAGCCAGCAGCACAGGACCTGGTGTAATGTGGATGGCGTAATCTAACAACACTGGCCCTTGTGAAATATGGATGGTATTGGTAAGCACCACACACCCTGGTGTAATGTGGATGGCCTCATCCAGCAACACCACAGGCCCTGGTGAAATGTGGTTGTTTTCGGCCAGCAACACAGGCCCTTGGGTAATTTGGATGGCTAGCAGCACAGGTCCTGGTCTGGTGAAGATGGCCTCACAGGAATCACTGGCCCTGGTGTAATGTGCATGATATCGGCCAGCATCACAGGCCCTAATGTGGATGGCATCAACGAGCATCAAAGGCCCTGGTGGGGTAAAGATGGCCTCATAGGAAGCACAGTCTCTGGTGTAATGTGGATGGCCTAAGCCAACAACAGTGGCCCTGGTGAAATGTGGATGGTGTTGGCCAGCACCAGAGGCCCTGGTGTAATTTGAATGGCTTCATCCAGCAGCACAGTCCCTCGTGTGGTGAAGATGGCCTCAAGGGAAGCACTGACCCTGGTGTAATGTGGATGGTAGAAGCTGGCATTACAGGCCGTGATGTTTTCTGGATGGCCTCAGCCACACACCCTGGTGTAATGTGGATGGCCTTATTTTACACCACTGGCCCTGGTGTAATGTGGATGGCCTCATCCAACAGTACAGGCCCTGGTGTGGTGAAAATGGCCTCAAGGGAAGCACCGTCCCCGGTGTAATGTGGATGATAGAAGCCAGCATTACAGGCAGTGATGTTTTCTGGATGGCCTCAGCCACACACCCTGGCGTAATGTGGATGTCCTTATTTTACACCACTGGCCCTGGTGTAATGTGCATGATATCGGCCAGCATCACAGGCCCTAATGTGGATGGCATCAACGAGCATCAAAGGCCCTGGTGGGGTAAAGATGGCCTCACAGGAAGCACTGTCCCTGGTGTAAAGTGTATGGACTCAGCCAACAACAGTGGCCCTGGTGAAATGTCGATGGTATTGGCCAGCACCAAAGGCCCTGGTGTGGTGAAGATGGCCTCACAGGAAGCACTGTCCCTGGTGTATTGTGTATGGCCTCAGCCAAGAACAGTGGCCCTGGTGAAATATGGATGGTATTGGTCAGCACCACACACCCTGGTGTAATGAGAATAGCCTTAGCCAACACCACTGGCCCTGGTGAAATGTGCATGATATTGGTCAGCACCACAGGCTCAGGTGTAATGTAGATGGCATCAACGAGCAGCACTGTCCCTGGTGTAATGTGTATGGCCTCAGCTAAGAACAGTGGCCCTGGTGAAATGTGGATGGTATTGGCCAGCACCACAGGCCCTGGTGTAATGTGGATGGCCTCATCCAACAGTACAGGCCCTGGTGTGGTGAAGATGGTCTCACAGGAAGCACTGTCCCTGGTGTAATGTGTATGGCCTCAGCCAACAACACTGGCCCTGGTGAAATGTGGATTATATTGGCCAGCACCACAGGCCCTGGTGTAATGTGAATATCCTCAGGGCCATTGTGTTTTCTGGAACGCATCAGCCGGCAACACAATCCCTGGTGAAATGTGGATGGTATCATCGATTAGCACAGGCCCTGGTGTAATGTGGATGGCCTCATCCAACAGTATAGTCCCTGGTGTGGTGAAGATCGCCTCACAGGAAGCACTGTCCCTGATGTAAAGTGTATGGCCTCAGCCAACAACAGTGGCCCTGGTGAAATGTGGATGGTATTGGCCAGCACAACAGGCCATGTTGTAATGTGAATGTCCTCAGCCAGTAGCACAGGCCCTTGTGTACTGTGGATCGCATCGGCCAGCAACACAAGCCCTGGAGAAATGTGGATGGTATCATCGAGTAGCACAGGCTCTGGTGTAATGTGGATTGCCTCATCCAACATTACAGTCCCTGGTGTGGTGAAGATCGCCTCACAGGAAGCAGTGTCCCTAGTGTAAAGTGTATGGCCTCAGCCAACAACAGTGGCCTTGGTGAAATATGGATGGTATTGGCCAGCACCACAGGCCCTGGTGTAATGTGAATGTCCTCAGCCAGAAGCACAGGCCCTTGTGTATTGTGGATCGCATCAGCTAGCAACACAAGCCCTGCTGAAATGTGGTTGGTATCAACGAGTAGCACAGGCCCTGGTGTAATGTGGATGGCCTCAGCCAGCACAACAGGCCCTGGTTTGGTGATGATGGCATCACATGAAGCACTGGCAGTGGTGTAATGTGGATGGCCTGAGCAAACAACACTGGCTCTGGTGAAATGTGGATGGTATTGGCCAGCACCATAGGCCCTGGTGTAATGTGGATGGCATCATCCAGCACCACAGGCCCTGGTGTGGTGATGATGTGAAAACTAAGTCCTGTGAAAACTAAGGTCTCTAATCAGAAGTATTTGACTCCGTGGTATAATTCTCAAACATGTAGCCTAAAGCAGATGACTCGTAATCTGGAGAGGAAATGGCGTGTCACAAATTTAGAGGATCATCATTTAGCCTGGAGAAATAGTTTGCTGCTTTATAAGAAAGCCCTCCGCAAAGCCAGAACATCTTACTATTCATCACTGATTGAAGAAAATAAGAACAACCCCAGGTTTCTCTTCAGCACTGTAGCCAGGCTGACAAAAAGTCAGAGCTCTTTTGAGCCAACCATCCCTTTAACGTTAACTAGTAATGACTTCATGAACTTCTTCACAAATAAAATTTTTATCATTAGAGAAAAAATTACCAGTAATCATCCCACAGATGTAATATTATCTACAGCTACTCTTAGTACCATTGATGTTAAGTTAAACTCTTTTTCTCCAATTGATCTTTCTGAGTTAACTTCAATAATTACTTCCTCCAAACCTTCAACGTGTCTTTTAGACCCCATTCCTACAAAACTGCTCAAAGAAGTCCTGCCATTAATTAATTCTTCAATCTTAAATATGATCAACCTATCTCTAATAATCGGCTATGTACCACAGGCCTTCAAGCTGGCTGTAGTTAAACCTTTACTCAAAAAGCCATCTCTAGACCCAGCAGTCTTAGCTAATTATAGGCCAATCTCCAACCTTCCTTTCATATCAAAAATCCTTGAAAGAGTAGTTGTCAAACAGCTAACAGATCATCTGCAGAGGAATGGTTTATTTGAAGAGTTTCAGTCAGGTTTCAGAGCTCATCACAGCACAGAAACAGCTTTAGTGAGGGTTACAAATGATCTTCTTATGGCCTCTGACAGTGGACTCATCTCTGTGCTTGTCCTGCTAGACCTTAGCGCAGCATTCGATACTGTTGACCATAATATCCTATTAGAGCGATTAGAACATGCTGTAGGTATTACAGGTACTGCACTGCAGTGGTTTGTATCATATCTATCTAATAGACTCCAATTTGTGCATGTAAATGGAGAGTCCTCTTCACACACTGAGGTTAATTATGGAGTTCCACAGGGTTCAGTGCTAGGACCAATTCTGTTTACATTATACATGCTTCCCTTAGGCAGCATCATTAGAAGACATAGCATACATTTTCACTGCTATGCCGATGACACCCAGCTCTATCTGTCCATGAAGCCAGATAACACACACCAATTAGTTAAACTGCAGGAATGTCTTAAAGACATAAAGACCTGGATGGCCGCTAACTTTCTGCTTCTTAATTCAGATAAAACTGAGGTTATTGTACTCGGCCCTGAAAATCTTAGAAATATGGTATCTAACCAGATTCTTACTCTGGATGGCATTACCTTGGCCTCCAGTAACACTGTGAGGAACCTTGGAGTCATTTTTGACCAGGACATGTCCTTCAAAGCACATATTAAACAAATATGTAAGACTGCTTTCTTCCATTTGCGCAACATCACTAAAATTAGAAATATCCTGTCTCAGAGTGACGCTGAAAAACTAGTTCATGCATTTATTACTTCCAGGCTGGACTACTGTAATTCATTATTATCAGGATGTCCAAAAAACTCACTGAAAAGCCTTCAGCTAATCCAAAATGCTGCAGCAAGAGTACTGACAGGGACTAGAACTTTTTAGAAAGAGAGAGCATATTTCTCCTGTTTTGGCTTCCCTTCATTGGCTTCCTGTTAAATCCAGAATTGAATTCAAGATCCTGCTCCTCACATACAAGGTCTTAAATAATCAGGCCCCATCTTATCTTAATGACCTTGTAGTACCATATCACCCTATTAGAGCACTTCGCTCTCGCTCTGCAGGCCTACTTGTTGTTCCTAGAGTATTTAAAAGTAGAATGGGAGGCAGAGCCTTCAGTTTTCAGGCCCCTCTTCTGTGGAACCAGCTTCCAGTTTGGATTCGGGAGACAGACACTATCTCTACTTTCAAGATTAGGCTTAAAAGTTTTCCTTTTTGCTAAAGCATATAGTTAGGGCTGGACCAGGTGATCCTGAATCCTCCCTTAGTTGTGCTGCAATAGACGTAGGCTGCCGGGGGATTCCCATGATGCATTGAGTTTTTCCTTTCCAGTCACCTTTCTTACTCACTATGTATTAACAGACCTCTCTGCATTGAATCATATCTGTTATTAACCTCTGTCTCTCTTCCACAGCATGTCTTTTATCCTGTCTTCCTTCTCTCACCCCAACCAGTCGCAGCAGATGGCCGCCCCTCCCTGAGCCTGGTTCTGCCGGAGGTTTCTTCCTGTTAAAAGGGAGTTTTTCCTTCCCACTGTCGCCAAAGTGCTTGCTCATAGGGGGTCATATGATTGTTGGGTTTTTCTCTGTATCTATGAAGCGCCTTGAGGCGACTTTTGTTGTGATTTGGCGCTATATAAATAAAATTGAATTGAATTGAATTGAATGATGGCCTTACAGGAAGCACTGTCCCTGGTGTAATGCGGATGGCCTCATCCAACAACACTGGCCCTGGTGAAATGTGGATGGTATTGGCCAGCACCAGAGGTGCTGGTGTAATTTGAATGGCTTCAGCCAGCAGCAGAGGCCGTCGTGTGGTGAAGATGGCCTCACAGGAAGCACTGTCCCTGGTGTAATGTGCATGGCCTCAGCAAACAACACTGGCCTTGGTGAAATGTCGATGGTTTTGGCCAGCACCAAAAGCCCTGCTGTAATGTAGATGGAATCAGCCAGTAGCACAGGCCCTTGAGTATTGTGAACGGCATCAGCCAGAAACACCACTGGCCCTTGTGAAATGTCGATGGTTTCGGCCAGCAACACAGGCCCTTGGGTTATGTGGAAGGCTAGCAGCACTGGCCCTTGTGTAATGTGGATGGTATCAGCCAGCACCACTGGCCCTTGTGTGGTGATGATGGCCTCACAGGAAGCACTGTCCCTGGTGTAATTTGGATGGCCTCATCCAACAACACTGGCCCTGGTGAAATGTGGATGGTATTGGCCAGCACCACAGGCCCTGGTGTAATGTGAATGGCCTCATCCAACAACACTGGCCCTGGTGAAATGTGGATGGTATTGGCCAACACCACAGGCCCTGGCGTAATGTGAATGTTCTCAGCCGACACCACTTGCCCTGGTGTAATGGGGATGGCATCAGCCAGTAACACAGGCCATTGTGGATTGTGGATTGCATCAGCCAGCAACACAGGCTCTGGTGAAATGTAGATGACCTCAGACAGCAGCGCAGGCCCTGCTGTCGTGAAGTTGGCCTCAGAGGGAGCACTAGCCCTGGTGCAATCTGGATGCCCTAAGCCAGCAATACAGGCCCTGGTGTGGTGATGATGGCCTCAGCCAAAAGCACTGTCCCTGGTGTTATGTGTATGGCCTCAGCCAACAACAGTGGCCCTGGTGAAATGTGGATTGTATTGGCCAGTATCACAGGCCCTTCTGTGTTGTGGATGTCATCAGCCAGCAACACAAGCCCTGGTGAAATGTGGATGGTATCAACGAGTAGCACAGGCCCTGGTGTAATGTGGATGGCCTCATCCAGAACCACAGGCCCTGGTGTGGTGATGATGGCCTAACATGAAGCACTGGTAGTGGTGTAATGTGGATGGCAACAGCCAACAACAGTGGCCCTGGTGAAATGTGGATGGTATTGGCCAGCACAACAGGCCATGTTGTAATGTGAATGTCCTCAGCCAGTAGCACAGGCCCTTGTGTACTGTGGATCGCATCAGCTAGCAACACAAGCCCTGGTGAAATGTGGATGGTATCAACGAGTAGCACAGGCCCTGGTGTAATGTGGATGGCCTCATCCAGCAACACCACAGGCCGTGGTTAAATGTGGTTGTTTTCGGCCAGCACCACAGGCCCTTGGGTAATTTGGATGGCTAGCAGCACAGGCCCTTGACTGGTGAAGATGGCCTCACAGGAATCACTGGCCCTGGTGTATTTTCGATGGCATCAGCAAGCAGCACAGACCCTTGTCTAGTGAAGATGGCCTCACAGAAATCACTGGCCCTGGTGTATTGTGGATGGCATCAGCCATCAACACAGGCCCTCGTGAAATATAGGTGGCCTCAACCAGCAGCACAGGCCCTACTGCAATGTGAATGGCCTCAGCCATCAACACAGTCCCTGGTGTAATGTTAATGTCCTCATCCAACCCCATGGCCCCGGTGCAATGTAGATGGCCTCAGCCAGCAGCACATGACCTGGTGTAATGTGGATGGCATAATCTAACAACACTGGCCCTTGTGAAATATGAATGGTATTGGTAAGCACCACACACCCTTGTGTAATGTGGATGGCCTCAGCAAACAACACTGGCCTTGGTGAAATGTCGATGGTATTGGCCAACACCACAGGCCCTGCTGTAATGTAGATGGCATTAGGCAGTAGCACAGGCCCTTGAGTATTGTGAACGGCATCAGCCAGCAACACAGGCCCTGGTGAAATGTGGATGGTATCAACGAGTAGCACATGCACTGGTGTAATGTGGCTGGCCTCATCCAGCAACACCACTGGCCCTTGTGAAATGTGGATGGTTTCGGCCAGCAACACAGGCCCTTGGGTTATGTGGAAGGCTAGCAGCACTGGCCCTTGTGTAATGTGGATGGTATCAGCAAGCACCACAGGCCCTGGTGTGGTGATGATGGCCTCACAGGAAGCACTGTCCCTGGTGTAATTTGGATGGCCTCATCCAACAACACTGGCCCTGGTGAAATGTGGATGGTATTAGCCAGCACCACAGGCCCTGGTGTAATGTTAATGTCCTCAGCCAACACCACTGGCCCTGGTGTAATGTGGATGGTATTGGCCAGCACCAAAGGGCCTGGTGTAATGTGGATGGCCTCAGCCAAAAGTACAGGCCCTGGTGTGGTGAAGATGGCCTCACAGGAAGCACTGTTCCTGATGTAAAGTGTATGGCCTCAGCCAAAAACAGTGGCCCTGGTGAAATGTGGATGGTATTGGCCAGCACCACAGGCCCTGGTGTAATGTGGATGGCATCAACGAATAGCACAGGCCCTGGTGTAATGTTTATGGCATCATCCAGCACCACAGGCCCCGGTGAAATGTGGATGGTATTGGCCAGCACCACAGGCCATTGTGTAATGTGGATGGCCTCAGCCAACACCACTGGACCTGTTGAAATGTGGATGATATTGGCCAGCACAACAGGCCATGTTGTAATGTGAATGTCCTCAGCCAGTAGCACAGGCCCTTGTGTACTGTGGATCGCATCAGCCATCAACACAGGCCCTCGTGAAATATAGGTGGCCTCAGCCAGCAGCACAGGCCCTACTGCAATGTGAATGGCCTCAGCCAGCAGTACAGGACCTGGTGTAATGTGAATGGCATAATCTAACAACACTGGCCCTTGTGAAATATGGATGGTATTGGTAAGCACCACACACCCTGGTGTAATGTGGATAGCCTTAGCTTACACCACTGGCCCTAGTGTAATGTGCATGATATCGGCCAGCATCACAGGCCCTATTGTGGATGGCATCAACGAGCATCAAAGGCCCTGGTGGGGTAAAGATGGCCTCACAGGAAGCACAGGCCCTGGTGTAATGTGGATGGTAGAAGCCGGCATCACAGTCTCTGGTGTAATGTGGATGGCTTAAGCCAACAACAGTGGCCCTGGTGAAATGTGGATGGTATTGGCCAGCACCAGAGGCCCTGGTGTAATTTGAATGGCTTCAGCCAGCAGCACAGGCCCTCGTGTTGTGAAGATGGCCTCACAGGAAGCACTGTCCCTGGTGTAATGTGGATGGCCTCAGCAAAAAACACTGGCCTTGGTGAAATGTCGATGGTATTGGCCAGCACCACAGGCCCTTCTGTAATGTAGATGGCATCAGCCAGTAGCACAGGCCCTTGAGTATTGTGAATGTCCTCAGCCAACACCACTGGCCCTGGTGTAATGTGGATGGCATCAGCCAGTAGCACAGGCCCTTGTGTATTGTGGATGGCATCAGCCAGTAGCACAGGACCTGGTGTAATATGGATGGTATTGGCCAGCACCACAGTCCCTGGTGTGGTGATGATGGCCTAGCCAACAGCACTGTCCCTAGTGTTATGTGTATGGCCTCAGCCAGCAACAGTGGCCCTGGTGAAATATGGATCGTATTGCTCAGCACCACACACCCTGGTGTAATGTGAATGGCCATAGCCAACACCACTTGATCTGGTGAAATGTGCATGATATCGTTCAGCACCACAGGCCCAGGTCTAATGTGAATGGCCTCAGCCAACAACAGTGGCCCTGGTGAAATATGGATCGTATTGGCCAGCACCACAGGCCCTGGTGTAATGTGGATGGCATCAACGAGTAACACAGGCCCTGGTGTAATGTGGATGGCCTCATCCAGCACCACACGCCCTGGTGTGGTGATGATGGCCTCAGCCAAAAGCACTGTCCCTGGTGTTATGTGTATGGCCTCAGCCAACAACAGTGGCCCTGGTGAAATGTGGATGGTATTGGCCAGCACCACAGGCCCTGGTGTAATGTGGATGGCATCAACGAATAGCACAGGCCCTGGTGTAATGTTTATGGCATCATCCAGCACCACAGGCCCCGGTGAAATGTGGATGGTATTGGCCAGCACCACAGGCCATTGTGTAATGTGGATGGCCTCAGCCAACACTACTGGACCTGTTGAAATGTGGATGATATTGGCCAGCACAACAGGCCATGTTGTAATGTGAATGTCCTCAGCCAGTAGCACAGGCCCTTGTGTACTGTGGATCGCATCAGCCATCAACACAGGCCCTCGTGAAATATAGGTGGCCTCAGCCAGCAGCACAGGCCCTACTGCAATGTGAATGGCCTCAGCCAGCAGCACAGGACCTGGTGTAATGTGAATGGCATAATCTAACAACACTGGCCCTTGTGAAATATGGATGGTATTGGTAAGCACCACACACCCAGGTGTAATCTGGATAGCCTTAGCTTACACCACTGGCCCTAGTGTAATGTGCATGATATCGGCCAGCATCACAGGCCCTAATGTGGATGGCATCAACGAGCATCAAAGGCCCTGGTGGGGTAAAGATGGCCTCACAGGAAGCACAGGCCCTGGTGTAATGTGGATGGTAGAAGCCGGCATCACAGTCTCTGGTGTAATGTGGATGGCTTAAGCCAACAACAGTGGCCCTGGTGAAATGTGGATGGTATTGGCCAGCACCAGAGGCCCTGGTGTAATTTGAATGGCTTCAGCCAGCAGCACAGGCCCTCGTGTTGTGAAGATGGCCTTACAGGAAGCACTGTCCCTGGTGTAATGTGGATGGCCTCAGCAAAAAACACTGGCCTTGGTGAAATGTCGATGTTATTGGCCAGCACCACAGGCCCTTCTGTAATGTAGATGGCATCAGCCAGTAGCACAGGTCCTTGAGTATTGTGAATGGCATCAGCCAGCAACACAGGCCCTTGGGTAATGTGGAAGGCTAGCAGCACAGGCCCTTGTGTAATGTGGATGGTATCAGCCAGTAGCACAGGCCCTGGTGTGGTGATGATGGCCTCACAGGAAGCACTGTCCCTGGTGAAATGTGAATTTCCTCAGCCAACAACACTGGCCCTGGTGAAATGTCGATGGTATTGGCCAGCACCACAGGCCCTGGTGTAATGTCAATGTCCTCAGCCATGACCACAGGCCCTGATGAAATGTTGTTGGCCTCAGCCATGACAACACTCCCTGGTGAAATGTAAATGTCCTCAGCCAGTAGCACAGGCCCTGGTGTAATGTGGATGGCCTCATCCAGCAACACCACAGGCCCTGGTGCAATGTGGATGCTCTCTGCCAGCAACGCAGGCAGTGGTGTGGTGAAGATGGCTTCATGGGGAGCACTGTCCCTGGTGTAATGTTGATGGCATCAGCCAGTAGCACAGGCCTTTGTATATTGTGGATGGGATCAGCCACCACCACAGGCCCTGGTGAAATGTAATTGGCCTCAGCCATGACCACAGGCCCTGGTGAAATGTAAATATCCTCAGCCAGTAGCACAGGCCCTGTTGTAATGTGGATGGCCTCATCTAACAACACTGTCCCTGGTGAAAGATGGATGGTATTGGTCAGCACCACACACCCTGGTGTAATGTGAATGGCTATAACAAACACCACTGGCCCTGGTGAAATGTGCATGATATCGGTCAGCACCAAAGGCCCAGGTGTAATGTGGATGACATCAACGAGCAGCAGAGGCCCTGATGGGGTGAATGTGGCCTCACAGGAAGCACTGTCTCTGGTGTGATGTGGATGGTAGAAGGCGGCATCACAGGCCGTGATGTAATGTGGATGGCCTCTTCTAACAACACTGTCCCTGGTGAAATATGGATGGTATTGGTCAGCACAACACACCCTGGTGTAATGTGAATGGCCATAGCCAACACCACTTGATCTGGTGAAATGTGCATGATATCGTTCAGCACCACAGGCCCAGGTGTAATGAGAATGTCCTCAACCAAAACCACTGGCCCTGGTGTAATGTGGATGGCATCAGCCAAAGTGTTTCCTCACTTGGCTCATGCGAGCCCAGCCCAATTTTTACTCTTTAAGTGTGCGCGTGTGTGTATGTGTGTGTGGGTGGGGGTGGGGGGATATATGTGTATTGAGAGTGTGGGGAGTGAGTTGGAGGGTGGGGTGGGCTGCTTTTAACTATGTAAAGCACTTTGTGCTACATTTTTTCTGTATGAAAAGTGCTTTATAAATAAAGATTGATTGATTGATTGATTGATTGTGTATTGTGGATGGCATCAGCCAGTAGCACAGGCCCTGGTGTGGTGAAGATGGCCTCACAGGAAGCACTGTCCCTGGTATAATGTGTATGGCCTCAACTAAGAACAGTGGCCCTGGTGAAATGTGGATGGTATTGGCCAGCACCACAGGCCCTGGTGTATTGTGCATGGCCTTAGCCAACACCACTGGCCATGGTGAATTGTGCATGATATTTGTCAGCACCACAGGCCATATTGTAATGTGGATGGCATCAGCAAGTAGCATATGCCCTGGAGTGGTGATGATGGCCTCACAGGAAGCACTGTCGCTGGTGTAAAGTGTATGGCCTCAGCCAAGAACAGTGGCCCTGGTGAAATGTGCATGGTATTGGTCAGCACCACACACCCTGGTGTAATGTGAATAGCCTTAGCCAACACCACTGGCCCTGGTGAATTGTGCATGATATTTGTCAGCACCACAGGCCCTGGTGTAATGTGGATGGCATCAGCAAGTAGCACAGGCCCTGGAGTGGTGATGATGAACTCACAGGAAGCACTGTCGCTGGTGTAATGTGGATGGTAAAAAGCCAACAGTACAGGCCCTGGTTAAATGTGGATGTATTGGCCAGCCCCACAGGCCCTGGTGTGGTGATGATGGAATCACAGGAAGCACTGGCCCTGGTGAAATGTGGATGGTATTGGCCAGCACCACAGGCCCTGGTGTAATGTGAATGTCCTCAGCCAGTAGCACAGGCCCTTGTGTATTGTGGAACCCATCAGCCAACAACACAAGCCCTGGTGAAATTTGGATGGTATCAGCGAGTAGCACAGGCCCTGGTGTAATTTGGATGGCCTCATCCAAAGACACTGGCCCTGGTGAAATGTGGATGGTATTGGCCAGCAGCACAGGCCCTGGTGTAATGTGGATTCCCTCATCCAACAAGACTGGCACTGCTGAAATCTGGATGTATTGGCCAGTAGCACAAGACCTTGTATATTGTGGATCGCATCAGCCAAAAGCACACTCACTGGTGTGGTGAAGATGGCCTCATAGGAAGCACTGTCCTTGGTGTAATGTGTATTGCCTAAGCTAAGAACAGTGGCCCTGGTGAAATGTGGATGGTATTGGCCAGCACCACACACCCTGGTGTAATGTGGATGGCCTCATCCAACAGTACAGGCCCCTGTGTGGTGAAGATGGCCTCACAGGAAGCACTGTCCCTGGTGTAAAGTGTATGGCACACACACACACATACACAGTATTCTTTGTTCACATGTATACCTATGTAAGATGTTATATGTTAATGACCCATATTCATGTAACCACAATAAAAGGAGTGCTATGGGGGACCTGGCTGAGAGTCTGACGGAGGTCAAGTGGTGGAACGACACTTAGCTCCAGGCAGGTCTCCCTCATGCATGAGTAACATGAAGAACTTTGCCTACTTCGGGTCTTGCTTGCTGTGTAATTATATTGCCTTCAACGTTCCAGCGAATAGGTTCAAGCTACAAACCTATCAGTACAGCACTTCAGAGTCACACAGCTAGCGATCGAAGATTTATATGAATTCGACAAGCTAAACGCATTATGTACTGTACAGCAGCGGTCTCCAACATTTTTTGCATCACGGACCAGTTTAATGTCAGATGGACCGGCCTTTAAGGTGTTGTGGATAAATACAAGAAAATAAAATTATACAGACAAAGATAAAAACTGTGGTATTTTCTAAATATAATAATAAACGCGAATTCAGCTGTGTAATTGTGTAACTGTCATGAAACTTAGCAAGCAGTTTGCTAACTGTAGCATGGGAGATGGGTGGTCTCGTAGGGTGTGTTGCATTGAAATCTGCTGCAATGAATTACTGCGTTCACCAGATATCAACACAATTTCGATCCGCTCCTCACGTGTTAACCTCTTCGACATGTCAATGGCTGTGAACAAAGAGAAACTTGTAAATAACTCATGAATGAATAAAGTTACGTTGAAACCAAGCACACCATTGTTTTTCTTGTGACATTACCAATAAGTTTGATGTGTCACATGGCCCTCTTCCTATTGAAAAAACAAAAGTTGTATCCAAGATGGCCGACTTCTAAATGGCCACCATGGTCACCACCCATCTTGAGGAGTTTGCCCCCTCACATATACTAATCTGCCACAAACAGGACTTTAATATCACCAACCATTCCCATTTTATTACAGTGTATCCATATAAATGGCCCACCCTGTATTTCATTCAATTGTATATAGTATTTTATTTTATTCTATTCTATTGTGTACAGTATCTTATTGATATCTTATTCCAGTTTATTTCTCTAATTTTTCTATGCAACTTTGCACTGTCCACTGCTGTAACAAAACAAATTTCCCACGTGTGGGACTAATAAAGGTTGTCTTATCTTATCATATCTTATATTACCTGAAAGGGCCAAGCTGTATTGCAAGAGTAACACTTCTGTTGCCATTGTCACATAGGGCAATAATAGACTGGCACGTGTGAGAGTGACACAGTTACACATTTATCTGTACAGATCATGGATTTATCTACAAATACTAGATGTTGAGGTGTGGATATTGACTAAATTCATTTTAACATGGATGAAATGAATTTTGAACTAGATCTTGTTTAGAAAAAATTGGTACAACACAACCAAAAAACAAAGATAGCGACCTGTCTTTGGTTTGTGATCACCAGTGGGTGCTATCACACGCATTCACTTTTGAGAGAAAAAAAGAGTTGAAGAAAACATATGCTAGCTATCTAATCAGCATTTTTAAGTTAGATTTAACGAACGGCAGCAATCATCAATACTTCAAATCACTACTTCAAAGCAGTGTATTAAAATAAGTCATTTTTATTATATAAAGATGCTGAATTACAGTTAAAAACCAAATTGTACCAGTGCTAGATTGCATTTTTTATTTTTGCTTAACAGATGCCAAAGAAATCAGTGGCAGACAAAACTGCAGTATTTGAAGTCCCCTGTTCTTCAAAACAAGCAGTCATAAAAAATGGAAACATTCCAACATGGGATGACATGTGGCAAAATCTGTGCAAACAACTTGGTGAAAAGATGACACCAAAAGCCCTTTAAACCTCTGTCAAATTAAACAGACACAATGTTTGGGCTGCTCTGGATTACAGTAATGAAAACAGAACCACTGACACAGACAGCAGTGACAATGACAATGCTTTTGAACCAAGGACTCTCCTTCACAAAACGAAGACTGCAAGACTTTAAATGTGGATCCCATTTGAACAGTGATACATTTGATACATGCGATTCCAGATAAAGTCACACACAAAAAGAGGGGGAATACACCATTTTGAAGCCAGGTACATGGACTCATGTAGTAAACCAGGGAACCTCGAAAGAAAGCCAAGGTGTACCCACAACTGTGTTTTGTTTCATAAATATCAGAGGAGGAGCGTATTGGCCAGCTGTATATTACATGTGAAAAGGAAGCTGAAATTCACTGGCCAAAGGTGCTGAAGTGTGTAATGGCAAACACAGATGAATCCATGCACACTGGCCTTTTCCAGAAGTGTGTGGGCACAAGTAACAAAAGAACTTTGTAAAGGCAAACTGCAGCCCCGTGTATGAAGAGCAAAAAACCCAGCAAGTCTGTTGCAAAATCATGAGTTGGATACCAGCGTAAAACACCTGCATGATAGAACAACCGCGCTTTATGAGGAAAGGTAATGTGAAAACTGTTGTTTGTTTGATTTGTTTTTAATTACTGTGAACATTTGGTTTATGGTGGAGTCAAATCTGATGTTAGCTAACAGTTAGTGTGCTTTGCTCAGAGAGAAGTGGTTTTAAAAAAAATGGAGAAAAGTATGAAAACACAATGTTTCTGTGATTTCTGTCCTTTGCTAAACATCAAAAGTAGCATGCAATGCAGTTTATATATATATATATATATATATATATATATATATATATATATTCTAATTTTTGCCTCATAACTTTTGCACTGTCCACTCCTGCTGTGACAAAACAAATTTCCGACGTGTGGGACTAATAAAGGTTATCTTATCTTATCTTATCTTATATATATAGTCAGTTAGTTAGATAGATAGATGTGGATGTTCCTTGTCTCATCCTGGATTGTGGTGCTGACACTCACCAGTCCCTGGCCTCCTTCCTTCCGCTTAGCGTACAGCCTCAGAGTGTTAGACTTGGGGTGAAACCCTGCATGCATGGTAAGGGGCTTTCTTGTCTTGATGTTTATTATCCCAGCCTGATCACGGGCAGGGCATAGGTGTTGATAGCCCGGATCTTGTTCTTACTGTTCAGCTGACTCCTCAGGACTTGTCTGACCCTCTGCAGGTACTTGGTGGTTGCAGCTTTCTTAGCGGCCTCTTCATGGTTTCCATTTGCCTGTGGGATCCCCAGGTACTTGTACCTGTCCTCAATGTCTGCAATGTTGCCCTTTGGTAGTTCAATCCCCTCAGTTCCCACTACCTTCCCTCTCTTTGTTAACATCTGACTACACTTCTCCAGTCCGAACGACATTCTGATGTCATTGCTGTATATCCTGGTAGTGTGGATCAGTGAATTGATGTCTCGTTCACTCTTGGTATACAGCTTGATGTCATCCATGTACAGGAGGTGGCTGACAACTGCTCCATTCCGTAGTCGGTATCCGTAGCCAGTCTTGTCAATGATCTCACTGAGGGGGTTTGGGCCTATGCAGAAGCAGTGGGGACAGAGCATCTCCTTGGTAGATCCCGTACTTGATGGTCACTTGTGCTATGGACATGAAGTTGGCCTCTAGTGTTGTACACTGTTAGGTTTAATGTATGTGTTGTAGGTTGCCATTTAAAAAGCTAGAATGCTTCTGTTTGCTATCGAGGTAACCTACGCATATGACTACGTGCAGGACCTTGATAAGGGGAACAAGCAGCCTTGAGAAGAACAGATTCTACTTACATATCACCGCCTCTACCCAGGGGATGCCATATCCTGCATTTACGGACTTCCTAAGATCCACAAGGAAGGTGTCCCACTCAGACCCATTGTCAGTAGCATAAACTCAGCCACTTACAACATCTCGAAACACCTTGCTACCGTCCTAGCACCTCTTGTGGGGAACACCCCACATCACATCAAGAACTCCACCGACTTCACCGACAAGGTCCAGAAACTTACCCTGGACCCAGGTGAAACCATGGTGTCCTTTGATGTAGTCTCCCTCTTCACTTGCATACCCACTACGGAGGCCGTGGAGACTGTCAGAAAACGACTACAAGAAGACAGCTCCTTGGAAGACAGGACCAACCTCACACCCGATCAGATTTGCACACTGTTAGACCTCTGCCTCACCACTACATATTTCAAATACAACGAGGGTTTCTACAGACAAAAACATGAGATGAGATGAGATGATGAGATAGCCTTTATTTGTCAGTTGCAGGTCTTTTGCCCACAACCGAGATGACAGACCTTGCCGACTGTACATACAATACACAAACATCACATTGGGGAGACAGGTCAAGCTAGGTAGTGAGGGAAAAAACATCGAAATGTGTAACACAGAAGGATAATACAGGAATGCACAGATATCAACACACCATAGCACAATAAACACAGACAGCAACATGGGAAAGAGTTCCAGTGTGTACATCTGATCTGGGACCGCTGCAATCTTCGACTGCGCCTCCAACTGACCCAATGTCCACATCAGAGGGGAGGTAAGCGTTGGAGGTGGCGTTGGATCCGGGGTAGGGAGGCCTCTCCAAGATCTTATCCGTGCTGACTCAATGAGCCCATTTTGAGAAACTCACGCCTCTCCCATCGTTCCAATCCCAGCGGGCAGCCTTGTGGGGGTTTGAACAGCCGGTTCAAACCCCCATTTCTTAATTCTTCAATAAGTCAGGGCCAAGCCAGCTCCGATCAGCCAGAAACCTGTTACCATGGTTTCGAACAGGTAGATATCTTCAGCACTCAGGCTCACCCAAGCCCAAACTTCTCGTTGAGAAAGGGGTGTCAATTGCATTTAGGGACCAGTTGATCCAATCCATAATTCCTCTTTTGGGTTTTAGAGAACAGACTGTGAGAGAATGTTCCAGGAAAAATACAAAAAAAAACACGAGACTAGACAAGGACATAAGCAGGGAAGATAAGGGAGAGGAGAAAAAGTGCATCCGCCTCCTCCGAGAGCCAAAGGTGACACGGGGGAGCCATGGGCGAGAATGCCCAGACCTCTACATCGGAGAGACCAAACAGCCACTTCACAAGCGCATGGCACAACATAGAAGAGCCACCTCCACGGGACAAGACTCAGCAGTTCATCTGCATCTAAAGGACAAAGGTCATTATTTCGAGGATGCCAATGTTCACATTTTGGACAGAGAGGACAGATGGTTTGAAGTGAAAGAAGCCATTTACGTCCACTGTGAGCGACCATCTTTGAACAGAGGCGGTGGTTTACGACACCAACTGTCTGCCATCTATAATCCAGTTTTGAGATCCCTTCCCAGACGCTTTAACGCCCACTCACATCCTGGGCCATCTGACCTCAGGAAATCACATAATAGGGTGGGGCCAGGTTTCACAATCGGCTGATTGGGACCCACACCCACTTTCACACCTCAGCTCATGTGATTAGAGGATCACCAGGGGGTCCTTTGTCCTTCTCTGGGGGGAAACTCCCACTGGGTTTAAATTTGGGACTCTCCACCATTTGACCTTAGAACTGAAGAAGCTTCTCGGGTGAGAGGTGAAACGTCTTCAGGCAACTCAAAGAAGTCCAGACGCTTTTCTTTCCAAGCTCCTTAACAACACTTAAACTCCCGGAGAGCAGCCATTTGGCTTTTCTACCTTTAAAACCCGGAGAGCAGCCAAATGGCTTTTAGCTAGGCTTTAGCTTCAGCGAAGTGGAAGCTAAATTGGCTAGTCATTCATATGTAAATTAGGTTGTTACCTGGGAATTCTGGAGGGAGTGTCTGTCTAGATGTCTGTCTAGTGGATTGAGGAATTTTCCTGCGAATCTTGTTGACTGTGCCGAGGATGGTAGTTTTCCGTCTAAGAAGTTTTTGCGCAAGTGAAAGCGATGTGAAAAAATTGTCCTTGGTAACATTTCTGCCCTTGTCTAGGGATGGTTCCATCAGCCTCATTACTACATTTTCAGAAAGTCTCTCCCCAGTGGGACGATTGGGGTCCTTGCCAAGATATGGGAAGACATTGCAAATGTACTTGGATTTTAGGTCGCAAGCCACCCAAAACTTGATCCCAAACTTGTCAGGTTTACTTGCAATATACTGCAGGAAACAGCACCGAGTCTTTGATGGGAAAAGCTGTTCATCAACGGTGATATGTAGACCAGGGTTGTAGCACGTGATGCAGTTGGTGACAAATGATCCCCACACACTGGAAATGGCAGCGAACTTATCAGTCTTTGCTCGATCACTGCGGGTGGACTTGTCATCAAAGCGTAGGTGTTGCATGATGTCTTGGAAGCGGTTTCGTGCCATAGTTCCAATTATCTGTGGGTTTCCCAGGTTTGCTGACCAGCAGTCATTTAGAGATGGAACCCTGTTAACCCCCCGCAAGATGACAATTGCAATAAATGCCATTAGTTCAGGGAGGTCCATGAACCAATGAACATGCTCCGTGCACCACTCAGCAGGCCATTTGTAAATATGTGTACAAATGGTTGGTTTTTTGTACTGTTTTTATCAATAAATCTCAGCAACAAAGGACATACACCCATGTGTGTTGATTTCTCCCTAAGATGGCAAACTGAAACACTCCAAGTTGGTGACTTTTGGAGATTTATTTCCCTGGATGATTGAGAATGCATCAAGACGAACACAAAAGGAAGTTCACAGCTTTTAGCAGCTCCCCCACCCCCTCAATCACACCCCCCCACTCCCCTCCCTCCAGAATTCCCAGGTAACAACCTAATTTACATATGAATGACTAGCCAATTTAGCTTCCACTTGGCTGAAGCTAAAGCTTAGCTAAAAGCCTACCAGCCATTTGGCTGCTCTCCGGGTTTTAAAGGTAGAAAGGTAGAAGCCTGGCAGTGCTACTGTTAAACTACAATGACCTGGGTGACTGAGAACCACAGATTCTACCGACAACAATCTGGGAGAGCTGCACTCCCATCATATAACCACACATTGTATAACCATGCTTTCACAGCACAATTACACTTTGTAACCAGATATAGGTAATACAGCAACATGCTTTATGTGCGTTCATGTGTGTAACCAATAAAAACAACTTGAAGGGGGAAAGCAAGTTGAAGTGGGTTGGAGACAACTGCTTCCCTCTCGCGAGTGAAAACCTGAGCTCTGTGTGACTTTGTTCCTGAGTGAGCTTCTGTTTCTCCAGCAGTATTAGGGGTAAAACTCTGACAAACTCCCCCAAAGAAACCAAATTCCAAGAAATCCTAAGATGGAAATGCTTGCACACACTTGTGATTATGTGCAGAGGTCCACCCTACCAGCCAACCTCAGATCTCCACACATGTACAAACTAAGGTACATAAGTCTGCACACATCCAGATATTAACAGATACACACACATTATGCCGGCTTGTACACATACACGAGAGACACGAGAGTTCTTCTTTACTGATGTTTACTGTGCTTCTCTTAACATACACAGGTACACCGTAGAACTGGTGAATACAAATGTACAAGAAAATTATATTTCAGCATATTAGAATATAAAATTCACAAAATATAAACAAACATACCACTTTGGCCTGCAAGTAGACAAACCGGTGTAATTGGAACTTAGGACTTATTTCTTCTTTAACATTCACACGGCTAGACCGTCACCATGAGCAGCTTCTCTGACCTTACTTCCCAAAACAGGAAGTGACCTCTGCCCTTACCTTATACTTACAAAATTAACCGGTTATTTTCCATGTATCAAATTAACTGTACACCAATCTGGTAGGCAAAAAAGGAAAATGTTAACATGCTCAACACAAAAATAAAACATACAAAATAAAATGCGTTAATTACATTATCATTACAAGAGTTCCGCCTAGTGGTCAAATAATAACATTTCACCAACTGTTACACTCCCACCATCACACTATCGCAACAGCATGTGTGATCCTAAAGGAATTTGACCCAACAATGAACTTAGCGAAGGTTAACCAATAAACATTATGTTTAGTTTTTACTCTGCTTCAAGTAAAAGTATAGTCTTATGTATGGGTCTCTCTAAAATCGTCTTAGTTGTGTGCTTCCCCTTATTGTCTCTAGTAGAGTCACCAACGAGAAGCTTAACTTTTCTGACTCTGCCGTCAGCTCCTGGAGTGACTTCCACAACTTTGGCGAGTTTCCATTGATTTCTTGGAAGACAGTCTTCTTCTACGTCTACCAACAACTGCTCACACTGCCAAACCAATTCACCGGACAATTATATCCACGCTCTTTGGTTCTGTCCACCAGTTCAGAAGTTTTGGCGCGAGATATGTGAAGACTTATCGAAGTGTCTGAAATGTAACATTCCAACTTCCCCCTTAGTGTGTTTGTTGGGCAGCTTAGATAATGTCACTTCAGAAAAGAATATCGCCCATATGGTTTTCACTGCCCTATGCATAGCCAAGAAAACAGTCCTCATGAACTGGAAAAATAAAAATAATCTTAATTCTAACCAATATAGAAATTATCTATTAGATTACATTAGTCTTGATACAGCCTCTGCCACCACATCAGATCAATTGCTCTGGGCTCCTTTGATCAGCTCCATCACCTAGTGGGGGTGGGGGGTCATAGTTTGGTCCCGCCTTCACTGTTGTGATTGGTGTGGGGGTAGGGACAGGCTTAGGGCGTCGGGGGGTTCCCCGGAGGCATCTTCCTTGGGGGGCTCAACCCGGGGTAGCGGTCATGTCCGGTTAGGGGCTCTGTTGGCTCTCAGGTGACTGTTTCCTCGCGGCTGCGTGCAGTGGGGCTAGGGGAGGGTCTGTGCTGACGGACGTGGGTTACTGACCTGGTAGCCTGGCTGCCCCTGGGTGGGTCCGGGATGGGCGTGAGGTTCTGGGGGCGCTCCGTCTCTGGGCTGGGGCCCGGGCCGGGCCTCGGGGGCTTGGGTCCTGGTTGGTGTGTTGCCGGGGTTGTGGGCGGGTGGGTGCATGGGGGCCCAGCCCTGGAGCAGGGTGCCGCCGGTACATCGAGCCACCTGGGGGGCTCTTCAACTGGTGGGGGAGATTGTCACATCTTGCAGGAGCTTTCCTCTCCTCGGGAGCTCTCTCTGCAGGAGGGGGAGATACAGGAGAGGTGGAGGAAGATCTCAGCCTGGGTGTTTATTGTCTTATGTAGTCTGGAAGATGAGTGGATGGTGGGGTGGGTGCAGTTTTCTCTGTGGTGGGGTTGGGTGGACTGTCCCGGGCTCTGTGGGGCCGGGGGGCGCTGCTGCACTGGGCCCCGGTCTGGATGGGCCTGGGCCCCCTTTCCCTGGCGGGTCGCGGAGTATGGGGGTGCCTACTGGGGTCAGCGGGGGAGCTGGCCCCAGGGAGGGGTCACTTGCCCCTCCCTTCCTTCCCTCCCCATCTCCAGCTGCCTCCCTCTTCCCGCTCCACCACAACCACCCACACATGCAGGACCTTGGAGTAGGGGTATGTCACCAGGGTGCAGAGGAGGCTACCCCCCCCCCCCCCCCCGTCCCCTTCTGGCTGCCTCTGCCTCAATTTTATCCCACAACTTAGACATTCACATTACTCACACTCTCATTACACATACATATAGGATCTTGGGGGTGGGCACGATACACGGAATCCAAAGTACCATCAGGGTGTACACCCCACCCCTGGCGTCGTTGCCCACCTCTCAAGGTTAAATACACGTAGACATTGAGGGCTAGCAGGAGGGACCATGCGCTTACCTGCTGCTCTCTGGCAGGTAGCTCCATGCCCTCCTGGGTTTTAAATGCACCGTAGAACACACATGCATCAACACTACAATGAGCGGGTGGAGGGAGGTTTGGAGTCTTCTCTCACCCCCATTCTCTGCGACCTGCTGGTGCGGGGGGGCTAGGAGGAGGAGTTGGCCGTCCGACTGCGGTCTGGAGTGTGGGGCCTCCCTGCTGCTGCGGAGTCGGGGCGGTCTGCCTCCCCCCACCGCAGGGAAAAGGGTAACACCACCTGGGTCTGGGTGCAGTTCCCCCTCCAGGGGCAAGGGTACCTAGACCCGGTTTGTAGAGTACACTTGGGGAGTGTGATCGTGTGTACAGCGTCTCGTTTTTTTTTTCTGTCTCCACGTTGGTTGAGTGTGGAGTAAGTGCATATGAGAGCATGAGGGTGGGAATGGATGTTTGTATATGTGTGTGCCTGTATTTCTGTATCTATATGTCAGGTTGAGTGTCAGGCGCCACCTCTCTGGGGACATCTTAGGCCCTCCAAGGTTTGGAGGCCTATCTCCCCCCACCACCACTTCCCCTGCCAGTGGCGGACTCCCTCAGATATCGGTGCGTTGGTGGTTTTTTGTGTCCGGGGATGGGCGTCCAGGTACACACTGGCTCACTCCTTGGCGGCCGCTTATCGGGGCCTGGAGCCTGGGGCTCGCTCGGGCCACTTCGGAGGTGGGGTGCCCCTGGCCTCTAGGCCTGGGGCTCGGTCACTCAGGCACGGCTGGCTGTCGGCGGAGCTCACGGGCGCGTCACTGCAACTGCCCCTGGCTTCTACTCCGTGGCTGCTGAGTGAGCCCTCATCTGGGACTCTCCTCAGCTCTTTCTGGGACAGTGGCGCGGCTGCCCCTCTGTTGGTCTTCCTTGGTCTCTTGTGTTCTGGGGGCCTCTGGATGTCTGGAGTTTTTATCTCCTCCATACCTGCTTCATGCCCTGGAGGACGGGGCTGTGGCCCCCCCACACCCTCTAGCAGATCATTACATGAAGGAACCTTTTAAAAAAAACAAAAAAACAAGCGTGTCCATGCTCACAGGTGTACACACGGGTGATCACACCCACAAACTACACCCTTTTCGGCTCCTACCTCAAAGCACACTGTGTTCTGTTGATCTTATGTGCTGCACAATAATGTTTAATATTTAGTATTTACTGTCATATTCCCATATATCATTGTGATGTTGTTTATTCTATTACTCTTGTTCTCTTCTGCTTGTTTTCTTTTTTCTTTCTCAGCAGGTGATCCAGGTGATTGATATCTGCATTTTTTTTTCTGCCCGTTCTGTTGGTTTTTGTTTTTTGCCCTTCTCCCCCGTCCCTCTTCTCAGCTGTTTCTCTTTCCCTCTTTCTTTCTCCCCTTCTTTCCCCCAGTCAAGTCTGTCCCGTATTCAGTAAGTGAAAATAAAAGAAACAATAAAAGGTGAATCAAATGGACCATTACGGCAAGGCTGGGATGGTCAATTTGGTAAAGTAAATCCATTGGGCATCTTTCTTTGCCTTTAGACAACAATTCTGATGGCAAAAGAGCCAAACGGGACAGGCCAAAAAAAAAAAAAAAAGGAAGACAGTCTTCTTGTAATAACACAATGTCATTTATTTTTGCATTTCTTCTGTTTTTATTCCATTTGCTTCTCTGTTGCAGGTTTAACAGATATTCCTTTCTCCACCTTGTCCAAAATACATTCGCCAAATATTGTACTCGTTTCCATCTTTTCTGGAGGTAGAGATCTTTAGCGAATTCTCCAGGTGGTGGTGAGATCACTGCTGATTTCATCATCAAAATATGGTTGGGTGTCAACGGCTCCAGTCCTACAGGGTCGGTGATAGACTGTACAGTCAGTGGTCGACTGTTCACTATTGCCATAGGTTCATACATGAATGTTCTCAATGATGAAGTGTCTAATCTTGAAGCTGACTGTCAGGATCTGACGGCGCCCTGACCGGTCGACCTGCCAGTGTGTGTATATCTGTGTGCGTGTGTATGTGTCTCTCCTATCGCCCTGTCTTCCCCTCCGGCTCCGCTATGATGTGTTAGGAGGTAACCTAGCAACAGGCTACCTCCGACCCGGAAGTGCTGTAGCCCGGAGCTGCCGCACCTGCAGTCAATCCACCAGCTGCTGCCAATCAACTACCATCTTCAGCAGGGCTACTTAATGGTGTGGCTGAGCGACAGACAGCGCTGGAGTATTGCACTAAGCCTGGTAGTGTTTTCGAGTCGCTAACGTTATTGAAGTGCTGTCTGATCTTCGTACTCATTCTGCTGTCGTGTGTGTGTGTTCACCCAGAGATTGACAGAGGATTTACGGACACTAAGGAAGCACTTGGAGGAGAGACGGGCACTTACTACCACGCACGGGCTTACGCGGAAGGAGGGACGCACTATCACCATTGTTGCACATTTGAACTGTTGTCACCTTGCTGCACTGTAAATAAATGCACTGTCATTATTTCTGAGCTCCGCGCCTGAGTCCACTCTTTAACAACCTGACACTGACTGGTCAAGAATGGATTTCAGAACATTTCTTATTGTCCGAATCTGCCTCTCCCAGACTCCTCCCATGTGGCTAGAAGCAGGTGGGTTGAAAACGAAAGTTATTCCCAGCTTTTTGACCTTCACTTGAGTTGCTTACGTTAGAAGCTCGTTTCTTGCACCGATAAAATTGGTGCCTTGATCACAATGCAGCTGACCTACGTTGCCCCGTATTGCTATGAAACAATGGAGTGCATTGAGAAAACAGTCTGCACTGAGATCATCTAGAACTTCTATATGTATAGCTCTCGAGCACATACATGTAAACAAGAGTCCATATCTCTTCAAGTCTTTCCCCCCTTCTTTTACACAGAATGGTCCGAAGCAGTCCATACCGCTGTATGTTAATGGAGGGGTAGCTTCCAGTCTTTCTGGTGGCTGGTTGCCCATCCTTTGTTCTTGATTGCCTTTCCTGTACTTTCTACATTTGACACATTTGTATATAAATAACGATACTTCAGTACTGCAGCCAATTACCCATATGCCATTGGAGCGTATCTCATTTACTGTCATCCCTCGGCCTTGATGATGCGTCTTCTCATGAAAATGTTTGATGAGCAAGAGCGACACATGATGTTTCTTTGGCAGAATGGCTGGGTGTTTGATGTTGGGATGGATTGACGCTGTTGTAAGTCTTCCTCCTACCCTCAAGATATTGTGTTGATCAAGGAATGGACTTAACTGAAGTAGCTTTGAGTGAGATGGTCTGACTTCCTCCTTATCCTTAAGATCTTAATTTCTTTTCCAAATGCTTCTCCTTGAACTGTCCGTATGATGAACTCCTCGGCTTCTTTCCTTTCTTCCAATGTAGTACTTTCATTGGACATTTCCTTTGAGTTATTTGCATACTTTACACGTCGTCTTAATCTTGCTATTGCTTTCACAACTCTCGTCCAATCTGAGAATTTTTCCAGTCATTCTAAAATGGATTTCTCTTCTTTTGCCTTAACTGCGAATACTGTTGTGACTTTGAGTTCTGGATCTTCGATACTGATCTCTTTCACTTTAGCATCTTCTTTTGGTATTGACTCTTCTTCAACACTTTTTTCAACAAAGTCCATCTCTAGCACATTAAGTGTCTCGGCTGGAGTAAGTATTTCTTTGACTTTGTTTCTGCTTACAAAGTGAACTTCTGTTTTGAGCTTGTGAGCTGGTCCTACAGCTGGCAAGACTTGTCTAACAATAACACGATGGCTTACTCCTATTTCATCTTCACAATCACCTTCAGAGTCACTGTAGCCAATGATGCTCCAGCCAAGCAGAGATTTCTGTGCAAATGGCTGGTCTCGATCACCACTGACCACCGCTAGAGGGAGCAATGCTTGAGGACAGTTATATTCGATCAGTAGTCCAACTTCACAATCAAGCTTGGGAACCATCTCCTTTGATAAATGTTTCAAATGTGACCAGTTCTCTGCTGTTTTGTTTGTGGGAATATGTGATCTGTTAGCAGGAATGTAGTCTCTGCTATAGCTTGTTGGTAGTTTGATTCTCGTTTCAGAGTAAATGCCTCTTACTTGTAAGTCCTTTAACTTGCTGCTTGGAACAACTTTTGTTTTGGACGTTATAGTGGAAATCTTGAGTTTAACTGGCTCTAACATGGCGTTGAGCGACTGAGCTGTGTCTTTCAAGATGAAAGTGGTGTCACTTTGAGTATCGAGCAAAGCATACACCAACTTTTCATTCTCTGGTTCATCCACAGTTGATACATAAACTGGGATAACTGAGGAAGTACAACCTTCTGACTTTTGTTGCACAACTCTGTTGGATGTAACTTGGTTAGATACTTGCTCTTGTACTTCAGAAACCTCTGTTTCCTGGTTAGTCTTTTTTATTTATTTATTTTTTTACTTTTTATTTTATTTATTTGAACAACTCACCTGTCCATTACGCATACAGTTTCTTCAGAATAACAGAATACAAAGAGAGTCACAAACTCAAGACAGTGAAATTAGAAAGAAAAAGAAACAAACAAATATATATGTATAAAAATATAGATACATAAATAATAAAATTAGAAAAATAAGATAAAGTAAAACAAAAGAAAAAAAAAAGGAAACATGCCTGTGGTGTCAAACATTTCCATCGTTCATTTCACTTTTTTTTTTCTTCTTGTATGCTCATCTTCATTCAGTTCAGTCTTTTTTCCCCTTCCGTTGTACGTCAACCATTTTCCCCAGTCCTTCAAAAAGCGGTCTTCCTTTAATTTCAGTTTATATGTAAGGTTCTCCATCTCCATAATGTCCTCCACAATTGCTACCCACTGCTGCTTTCCTGGTGTTTCTGTCTTAAGCCAGTTTTTGGTGATGGCCTTCTTTGCTGCCAAAAGGAGAATCTTAGCCAGGTAACGATCCTTTACATCTACAGTACCTTCCAAGTACCCTAGATACAAAACAAGGCAGGTTCTAGGAATAATATAACCTAATATATCACAGAGAGCTGAGTGAATTTTAACCCAGAAAGTGTGAATTTTTCTGCATTTCCAGAAAATGTGTGTATGGTCTGGTTCATCCCATCCACACAGCCTCCAACATTGTTGTTGTGTATTGGTTTGTTTATTTTTAATCTTAGGTGTAATAAAATAGCGAATTTGATTTTTCCAGATGAATTCTCTCCACCTCAATGAGTGAGTTGTATTCTTATGTTCTTTCCATGTTTCATACCACACCCCCTCAGTGATTTCTTCACTCAGCTCTCTTTCCCATTTTACTTTAACATATACAGTTGATTCCTGTCTTGATTCCATCAAACATTTGTATAGGGTAGACACTGTTTTTGGAATAACACTTTTATATGCCAGTATAATTATTTTTATAATAGGATGGATTTTGTCTTCCTCTATTTTTATGTTTTTATTAAAGTAATCTCTCACCTGTAAGTATCTGAAAAAATCCTTGTTTTTTAAGTTGTATTCCCGTTTTAATTCTTCAAAACTTTTAATTTCTCCTTTTTTGATTAATAAACAAATTGCTGTGATTCCCTTTTCATTCCAATTTTTAAAACCAAGATCCAATTTTCCTGGTCTAAATTCTTCATCGAAGGCTATCCATTTTAGCAAACCAAGCTCTTTGCCAATCCTGAACTCCCTTACTGTATCATACCATACATTTAATGTAAAGGATATTATCGGGTTCCTATCTTGGTCTTTAGTTACGTATTCAGGGGTCTTTTTCATACCCATGTTTGTTTGGATTGGGACATTGAGTGTGGAGAGCTCCACATCCTTCCAGCGAGCCCCGTAATCATCACTACACCAATATGTTATCTGGCGTATCTGTGCAGCACGAAAATATTCTTTTAAATTAGGAAGCGACATTCCTCCTTTCTCCTTAGTAAGCTGTAAAGTAGTGTATCGTACCCTTGGCCGCTTGCCTTCCCAGACAAATCTAGATATATACTTATCCCATTCTGAGAATTGGGTTTGAGGTATGCTTATTGGAAGAGAGAGGAATAAATATAGCAATCGTGGTAAGATATTCATCTTTATCACATTTATCCTGTCACTAAATCCTAACGGATATGTATTCCATCTTTCCATATCCTGCCTTATCCTGTTATTTATATGTCCATAGTTACTTTGATATAGTTTGTCATAGTTTTTGGTTATATTTATACCTAAATATTTAAGGGTTTTTGCCTCCCACTTTATTTCCCATTCCTTAAGATTTTGAGTTGGTATACAATTAAACATTAGAACTTGAGTTTTAAGTATATTTACTTTGTAGCCAGAAAGCGTACCAAATTTTCCTAACATTTCTGTAAGCTGCATAAAAGAGTTTGTGGGGTTTTTGAGGGCTATCAACACGTCATCAGCAAATAGACTAATTACATGCTCTTGTCTATTGATTTCTATTCCTGTTATTAGGGCGTCTTGTCTAATCATTTGTGCCAATGGCTCAATATACAAGGCAAATAAGGTTGGACTTAAACAGCAACCCTGTCTAGTTCCTCTCTCTAGTTGGAATGTCTTTGTCAATGAGCCGTTAACTTTTAGTCTTGCAGTCGGTTTGTCATAGAGAGATTTAATACATTGGATTGATTTCGTAGTGAACCCGAACTTTGCCATGGTTAGGTACAGGAAGTCCCAGCTGACTCGATCGAAGGCTTTTTCTGCGTCTAAACTTATCAATGCAGTCGGTATCTTGTCTTCATGTATTTGGTGTATGATGTGTAGGGTCCTTCTAATATTGTCTTGTGCCTGTCTATTTTTGACAAAACCTGCTTGGTCCTCATCTTGACAGACGTCCCTCGGTGCTCTCTCTCTCCCGGCTGTTTATCCCTTTTTCCACGTTGTACCCTCTCGCTTGCAGGTCGTTAGCAGCCTCCTCCGCGTTGCCATAAGTTTTCACTCCATTTGGCCAGTGGATTCGCATCTTGCTGAGAGGAGTCTGGAAGCGGATGCCTTCTTTCTTTAATATCTTTTTGATATTCACGTACGCTTTACGTTCTTGCACCATTCTCGCCGAGTAGTCGTGGTCAAAATAAACCCTGCTTCCGTCCAGAGTGACTATTTTCTTTTCCCATGCCTTTTTAAGTATCATCTCTTTAGTTGTGAATTGTTGGAAATTGACAACGACTGACCTTGGGGGGAGACCCGCTGCCGGTTTCGGGGTTAATGCTCGGTGTGCGCGTTGAATCTGGAGGGTGATGTTAATATTAAGCTCCTCTCTGAGCCAGGCTTCCAGAAACTGGGTCAGCGATTCTGCCTTAGATTCGGCTCCCTCTTGTATTCCGTAGATCCGCAGATTGTTACGTCTGGATCGCAGTTCCAAGTCATCCAATTTGGTCATCATCGCTTTTTGTTCTCTCATTAGTTCTGTCAGGGTTTGATTGGCCTCGTGGCTCCATGTCTCCATTTCTTCCGTGCGCGTCAGCGCAGCTTCTAATTTCCCTTCTTGTTCTTTAAGTTCTGTAGTCATGCTCTTAAACTTCTGGTCGATATCTTCTTTGAATTTAGCCAGTTCGTGTCTCATTTGGCCAGTAATTTCTTCTTTGAACGTCGTGAAGTCTGATTTCAATTCATTTTGGAGTGATTGAATTTGTTTGCTAATACAATCCAGTCCGTTTTGAAGCCCGGCCATATTAGCTTCAGGTGCTAGCTTGTCCTCGTTGTTCGGATGTTTTATGTCTTTACCTTGGGTGTCCGTAGTTTTTTTACTCTTTGCTTTTGTTGTCCCTCCGCTCATCTTCCAAAGTTGTTCTGTCTCACGCTTCAATTCGTGTTTTAGCGGAGTTTATCTACTTGGCTTACGGGAGCTCTGTACTTATGCAACCATACTGCTCTACCGCCACACCGGAAGTCCTCCTGGTTAGTCTTTGATTGTTGTTGGCTATTCTTTCTTTGTTCCTTGTCTCTTTTCTCTCTGTCTTGATGTAGACAAGTTGGGTGAGGCTTTTGGCATTTGTCACACACACTTCTGGAAGTACAGTTCTTAGAGTTATGACCAGTCTTGAGGCAACCAAATCACAGTTTTTCAGACTGCACGAACTTTACTCTCTCTTCAACTGGTTTGTCCATTATCTTGCGACATTTCTGAAGCGTGTGACCAGGTTTCTTACAAAAGAGACATGTGAGATTTGTCCTTTCACTAGAGCTAGTACTAAGTGACTTAGCATTCAGCATGTAGTTTCTTTTGGGCTTGTCTTTGAATGCATGCTTGTCTTGTTCAGTTGGCTTTATTGCAGGCAGAGAAGTAATAGTATTACATGCAATTCTTGCTTCTTTATTCAGGAATTTGACAAAATGACTAAAATCTGGGAACATTCTGTGTTCATCTTGAAACTCTGTCACCGTTCTGTTCCATCGTGCACTTAGCCAATCAGGCAGCTTTGCAGCTATCCTCTGATTTTCCACGCAATCATGCAAAACTTGTAAACCTTGAATATAAGGTATGGCTGACTCAACACTGCTTAGAAAATCTGCAAACTCACGTAGATCTTTAGTGTCTTTGTTGTTAATTTTTGGCCATGACTGAATCTTGTCACGATTTGATTTGCCTATCACAAAGGGATCTCCAAACCTGTCGTTGAGTATCTCCCAGGCAGCATGATAAGCGGTGTCTGTTCCAACCAGAAAATGTCCTTCAATAGCCTTCTTCGCTGGACCTCCAACATACTTTCTCAGGAAGAAAAGCTTTTCTTGAATTGGCAGATTCTTGCGGTCAACTAATGTTTGAAAAGACAACTTCCAGTCGTTATACTGCAGCGGATCACCTGTGAAGACTGGAGGCTCTGGGATTGGGATTCTGTTTGCAGTGATAGCTTCAGCGAGCATCCTTACAAGATCAGTAGAGGGCGTTTCATTTGCACTACGAATTGCTGTTTGAGGAACAGAGGCTTGGAGAGGTGCAGTTTGTTGCGGAGCTCTAACTTGAGAGGGGATGAATGGTTTCGAGTTCACATTTGGAAAGCTTGGTTGCGGGGAGTAGAGTTGGATGTCTCGAGACCGGTCTTGGTCTCGAGACCAGTCTCGAGACCATTTACGTGGTCTTGGTCTCGTCTTGGTCTCGACGGACTTTTGTCTTGGTCTCGGTCTTGGTCTCGCTGTTTCGGTCTTGAGTTCTCAAATCGACATAGTGTTCGGGAGATTTGGAGTCAACCATCAGCGGAGCGGGGGGGTGGCTTACTGGGCTTAAGCCCAGGTCATTTTTTCAGAAGCATGGGGTCTTTTGGAGCGTAATTTGTTAGTTAGATGCCTGACTGACAACTGTATAAAACAAAAACAACACACGAAGCACAGAGTGCACCGTCGTAAATTCCCCCTAATTTTGGTATGATCCGAGCTCAGGCACTAGGCGACTGAGCACAGCACCCATGTGAGCGAGGGGGGTAAAGCTGCTGCCTGCGAGTTTGCTGCAGACAGAGGAGAGCTTAAGTTTGACCAGGTACCAAAGCAAATCATTCGTACTGAACTAATAATGTATATATGACGGTGTATCACAAAAGATTGATATCAAACTGATCACTTGGTTGCGTTACTTGCTCTTCGAGTGAATCAACAAATGGATAAATAAAAAGCCGAACAGCAATGCTGATTTTTTAGAGAGTCTTAGCTTACATTTCATATTTTCAGTTGTTTCCCTCCACGGATAAACAAACTCTCTAAATTGTACTGATGTACACAACAATGGACATAAGGAGCTTCTTTCAAAGAAAAAACTCTGGTAGATGTTATTTTATATATTATGCTTTGGATGTTGCTTAGTATATCTATGCAAAACAAGAGGAATTTCAATACACAGCAGTATATTCACAGTTGAAACCAGATATTACATACACTTTATGGAGAAAACATAAAAACTTTTTTTTACTGTTAAACATCAATTTAGAGTAAACTTCTGTTTTAGATAAATAAATGTTGAAATATCTTTTGAATTAGTTAAATGTCAGAATAAAAAGAGGGAGCTGTCTATTTTAATCACTTTCATCAAATTTAGGAGTACATATACACTAAGTTTATTGTTAATTAATAGGAAAACTCCAGACGATTCCATTCTGAGCTGAAGAAGCTTCTGATAGGTTAGTAGAGTCCATGTGAGTAAATTGGTGGCACACCTGTGGATGCATATAAGGCAAAACACAGAGCCTGTTTCTTTGACATGGGAAAATCAAGAGATGTCAACCAAAACACCAGGAAAAGAACTGTGGAGCTCCATAAGTGTGGCTCAGTTTGAATACAATTTGGTGCCATTTGCAATAAGAAATACAGACAGTTTCTCTCTTTACTCTTAAAGTTAACAAATATGTTTTTTATATTTATCAATCTAAAAAAATAAAAGTTTAGTCTGATTTGATGTTACAATTAAAAAAGTGTTTGTGTTTTTATCTGAAGAGTACATAAATATCTGGTTTCAACTGTATATTTGATGATGTTGGTGTTTGGCTTGATTGTCAGCACAAAGAGGGAGAGAGAGGAACAGAGAGGGAGAGAGAGGAGCAGAGAGGGAGAGAGAGAATGACGACAGAACAGAGATGGAACAAGAGCAGGTGAGACACACATGTTAGTCAAATGGTTGTTTGCCAAAACTCATCAGAACATGTATCTAGTACCTAGTGTTTCTTTTTAGATACCATTTGTTACTTTTCAAATTCTATGTTTATTAAGTTATGCAGGCTTGTTTGCACAACAAGGCTAAATAATTATATAAACTTTTCTCAATCTAAATATTGTACTTTGGTAGAATTAAAAAATAAGTGTAGTGCAGGTCTATGATGATTTTTAGTGCTACTATCATCTAGTTCTGATTCTGGTTCTGTCTTGGTTACTGTTGTAGTCCTGTTTTAATTCCGGATCAGTTCTGGGTCTGGTTGAATTGGGGTTTAGTCCCTGTGTCTTGATACAGGCTCGACTTTGTTTAAAGACTTTTTTTGTCTCGGTCTCGACTCGGTCTCGGTCTTGGTCTCGTCTCAACTTGGTCTTGGTCTTGTCTTTGTCTCGATACCCTCTGGTCTTGGTCTTGTCTTGGTCTCGATACCCTCTGGTCTTGGTCTTGTCTTGGTCTCGGATTAGGCGGTCTTGACTACAAGTCTAGCGGGGAGGAACTATCTTGTCTTACTTGGGAATGAACAGGAGACTTGTCTTCATCCTCACTGTTCACACTTTCAGCATACACCTTCAGTCTTGCTTGTGCTGCATTACGCTTTTGCAATGCTTTCAATAGTTCCACTTCCTTTCTCTTTTCATTTAACCTTGTCTTTATTGAGGTGCTCTCAGTTAGAAATTGAGCTCTTTTCCTTGCATCCTCAACTTCAAGTTCTCCGATTTCTTCCTCACACTCATGCTGTGTTTTCATTATTTTAATGACTTCTTCCGTAGCTGCTACTTCAGCTGCAGCTTCTTGTCTTTGTTGTAGTGTGACCAGAGATGATTGCTTTGACATCCCAGAGATAGACCTTGACTTATATGTGATCCTTGAAGAAGTGCTGGTTGAACTGCTGTCATACACGGGCTCTGAATCAGGCCAGGGTATACTATTTGGATCACCATCTTCTTCTAAAAGGCACCGAGCCTTTGCTCTGGCAGTTTCACTGATAGCCATGCACACATCACATCTTCTGCGCATTTCAATAACAGGACTTTGTATTTTCCTGATCTCATCATGAATGTTACAGATGTCAGTCATACTAGCGTCTATAACACTTACAGCTTCAGGTATTAACTCAATGTCTTTACTCTTCACCATTCTTTTAAATAAGTTTATGTGGTATTTCCACTTCTTGTAAACTCACTCAAAATTGTTTGTCAAGTCATTTAACTTGGCTTCTTGTGTCTATATGTCAGGTTGGGTGTCAGGCGCCACCTCTCTGGGGACATCTCAGGCCCTCCAAGGTTTGGAGGCCTATCTCCCCCTACCACCACTTCCCCTGCCAGTGGCGGACCCCCTCAGACATCGGTGCGTTGGTGGTTCTCTGTGTCCGGGGATGGGCGTCCAGGTACACACCGGCTCACTCCTTGGCGGCCGCTTATCGGGGCCTGGAGCCTGGGGCTCGCTCGGGCCACTTCGGAGGTGGGGTGCCCCCGGCCTCTCGGCCTGGGGCTCGGTCACTCAGGCGCGGCTGGCTGCCGGCGGAGCTCACGGGTGCGTCACTGCAACTGCCCCTGGCTTCTGCTCCGCGGCTGCTGAGTGAGCCCTCATCTGGGACTCTCCTCAGCTCTTTCTGGGACAGTGGCGCGGCTGCCCCTCTGTTGGTCTTCCTTGGTCTCTTGTGTTCTGGGGGCCTCTGGATGTCTGGAGTTTTGATCTCCTCCATACCTGCTTCATGCCCTGGAGGACGGGGCTGTGGCCCCCCCACACCCTCTAGCAGATTATTACAAGAAGGAACCTTTTAAAAAACAAAAAACAAGCGCGTCCATGCTCACAGGTGTACACACGGGTGATCACACCCACAAACTGCACCCTTTTTGGCTCCTGCCTCGGGGCGCACTGTGTTCTGTTGATCTTGTGTGCTGCACAGTAGTGTTTAGTGTTTGGTATTTGCTGTCGTATTCCCATGTATCATTGTGGTGTTGTTTGTTCTGTTGCTCTTGTTCTCTTCTGCTTGTTTTCTTTTTTCTTTCTCAGCAGGTGACCCAGGTGATTGATATATGCATTTTTTTCTTCTCTGCCCGTTCTGTTGGTTTTTGTCTTTTGCCCTTCTCCCCCGTCCCTCTTCTCAGCTGTTTCTCTTTCCCTCTTTCTTTCTCCCCTTCTTTCCCCCAGTCAAGTCTGTCCCGTATTCAGTAAGTGAAAATAAAAGAAACAATAAAAGGTGAATCAAATGGACCATTACGGCAAGGCTGGGATGGTCAATTTGGTAAAGTAAATCCGTTGGGCATCTTTCTTTGCCTATTAGACAACAATTCTGATGGCAAAAGAGCCAAACGGGACAGGCAAAAAAAACAAAAAAAAACAAAAAAACAAACTTGGCTTCTTGTAAGGATTGTCCTTTTTCAGTGAGAGTGCGTCTGCGCTGGCTTCTGCGTAAGCTTTCTGACTGTGTGCCTTCAGTAAATACTGAGCACTGTGGAGTTTCTTCTCCATTTGTCTGCTCTTTACTTTCATCATTTTGAAAATTTTCATCAGCACTTTCTTCTTCAGTGGGCTGTATTGCATCTTCTTTTTCATCTGCCATGTTGTCTTAATAGTATTTTCACTTGACTTTAACATTTACTTGATAAATCTTGATTTTAGCTGCTCCTTAATATGAAAGGTCACTTTGAATTTCAAATGGAACTGAGGCTTGATAACAATTTACAAGTGCTTTGTTACTTCCAAAACACGGACTTTTGTGCTTGCTTGATTATCTTTCACTTGTTAGCTTGCTTCTTTACGTATCCAATGCATTTGCTGGAGCATGTGATACTTCTCTTGCTAGTAGCTTCTCTTGCTAGTAGCGTCTCTTGCTAGTAGCTTTGTCACTACCCGATCCGTACCGGAAACCCGATCGGTACCCCGCATGCGCAAATCTTACGTCACTTCCTCTCTTTGCCAACATTGCGACATTCAATATATTTGAGCAGTGTAGTGTTCTACTATGCCGGCTTGTACACATACACGAGAGACACGAGAGTTCTTCTTTACTGATGTTTACTGTGCTTCTCTTAACATACACAGGTACACCGTAGAACTGGTGAATACAAATGTACAAGAAAATTGTATTTCAGCATTAAAACATATTACAATATAAAATTCACAAAATATAAACAAACATACCACTTTGGCCTACAAGTAGACAAACCGGTATAATTGGAACTTAGGCATTTCTTCTTTAACATTCACACGGCTAGACCGTCACCATGAGCAGCTTCTCTGACCTTACTTCCCAAAACAGGAAGTGACCTCTGCCCTTACCTTATACTTACAAAATTAACCGGTTATTTTCCATGTATCAAATTAACTGTACACCAATCTGGTAGGCAAAAAAGGAAAATGTTAACATGCTCAACACAAAAATAAAACATACAAAATAAAATGCGTTAATTACATTATCATTACAAGAGTTCCGCCTAGTGGTCAAATAATAACATTTCACCAACTGTTACACACATGGCCACCCTTTATATCGGTGGACCTCCACCAGGCGTCACTGCCCTCTCCTTAGAGAAACCCTCAACAGAAGAGTTGAGAAACACAAAACTTGTGAGATCTGTATGTCCTTGTGAGTCTCCACCTGTTACTGTGGCATCGTGGCTCAAGAGTTGGGAGTTCGCCTTGTAATCGGAAGGTTGCCGGTTCGAGCCCTGGCTTGGACAGTCTCGGTTGTTGTGTCCTTGGGCAAGACACTTCACCCGTTGCCTACTGGTGGTGGTCAGAGGGCCCGGTGGCGCCAGTGTCCGGCAGCCTCGCCTCTGTCAGTGCGCCCCAGGGTGGCTGTGGCTACAATGTAGCTTGCCATCACCAGTGTGTGAATGTGTGTGTGAATGGGTGGATGACTGGATATGTAAAGCGCTTTGGGGTCCTTAGGGACTAGTAAAGCGCTATATAAATACAGGCCATTTACCATTTACCATTACCGCCTGGACTGTCTCAAGACAGACCAGACCAGGTGCACCACAGACACTTCAAACCTCATCTCAGGACAAAAACTAAAAGAACAACATAAAAAAGGAGAAAACTTGCCTTAGAAACATGCAGGGTTAGAGGAGACGGCAGCCGTGTAGAGGTGAGCCTGTGTGCGTCTTTTTTCTTTTAGTGAACAACAGAAAAACAGAAAAATGAAAGAAAACTTACCTTAAAAATCTGTAGGGTTTTCTCTGAGACATGTTGGAATCTGTAAACAGTTGCTCCCAAAAGGATCCAGATGTTTCAAAATACTTCTCTGGCGAACGTTTCAATTCTGAGAACATAAATGCTGTGATTAATGGACTAAAAGTCATCGCTTCTCACCCCTATTTATGGATCCAAGGATCAAAGGATCAAATTGGTGGTAAGATTCTAAATATATGTGATGTCATAATCCTGTTAAATAGTCCCAATTTCAGACCTCATCTGAGGGCAAAAACCCCAAGAACAACATAAAAAAGGAGAAAATGTACCTTAGAAACATGCCGGGATGCAGGAGACGGCAGCACTGTAGAGATGAGGACACGCATCAGTTTGAAATAAACAAAACAATAAGCACAGTTGTACAGACACATACACACACACACACTCCCAAAAACTAGCCAGCCCTCATGAGGAGGTTTCGATGCGCTCCAGGTGCGAGAAAGAAAGCAGGAAAAACCGGGAGTGGGCCGCCTCACCGCTCTTTACATTAATGGACCGCCCCCCAAAGAAATCCAAACACTGAAATGTTTGCAAACACGTGATTATGCATAGACGTCCACCCTACCAGCCAACGTCAGAACTCCACGCATGCACACATTAATGCACATACATCTGCACACATCCAGAGAAACACTCCCCCAAAGAAATCGAAACATGGAAAATTTTGCGCACACTGCACACACACTCAGAGAATGTTCTGGTGAGTCTCCACCTGTTGCAGGTGAGTGCAGCCTGGACTGTCTCAAGACCAGTGTTGGGAAGGTTACTTTTAAAATGTATTCCATTACAGAATACAGAATACAGAATACATGCCCCAAAATGTATTCTGTAACGTATTCCGTTACGTTACTCAATGACAGTAACGTATTCTGAATACTTTGGATTACTTAATATATTATCATGCTTTTTACAACAACGTGAATGTACTATTGCTGTGTGATTTATTACTGTTACTGAAGGTCCGCGACTCCGAACTGTAGTAAAGGCACCTCTGACTAATACGGCGGGGTCCCTGTCGGCTCGTAGCCGAAAAATAGCTTTACTTTGTTGTGTGGGTCAACTTTTCTTGCGAGAGACAGAGAGAGGCGTTGAAAGGCTGCTCCAACAGAACTTATTGTTTCGGAGGAAAACACGAACACGGTGTACAGTCGAGTCTTAATAGCTTACTTACAACTGGGCTCGTCAGGCTCTCTTCTTGGCTGAAGTGGTTATTATTATATTTACATGCTTCCAGCTCCCGTTTTTCCTCGATGACAACTCGTACCTTTCCACTCCCCTTTTTCTCCCTCCTCGCTCACAGACCCATAACGTGTATGGCAGTCCATTCTCCCTGCAACACGGACTACACTGCCCATGATGCTACATTCTTTAGAGCTATGCTTGTAGCATTCTGCCTGTTAGCTTAGCACAACAACAACAACAACGAAAAGGTGCTCTCTCACCCAGGAAACACACAGTCGCAGAGAGAGAGCGTCGCCCTGTAACCATGGCAACCGTAACGCTGCCGCCTGGAACAACAGAACGTAGCTGTCAAACAAAACCCAAACAGTCCTGACCCGCGACAAAATGAAACAGGAAAGTACCGCAGTGTAATCCATTTATTTCAACAAAGTAACTGTATTCTGAATACCACCTTTTTAAACGGTAACTGTAACGGAATACAGTTACTCATATTTTGTATTTTAAATACGTAACGGCGGTACATGTATTCCGTTACTCCCCAACACTGCTCAAGACAGACCAGATCAGCTGCACCACAGACATTTCATACCTCATTTCAGGAGAAAAACTGAAATAACAACATAAAAAAGGAGAAAACCGACCTCAGAAACATGGCCAACATCTGTTTGATTAGACTAACAAATAATGGTTGGCCATTTTCAGGTGCTCGCCTAACCTTCAGTAGTTGTTCGAGCTCATCGAGACGCTTAAGTTTTATATATCGAGTTTCCTTGGATTGATAATCTGTCTCGTATTGAAATTGTTCTTTGGTCAGTTTTGCCTGTTGCCAGAGATGGGCAGTAACGCGTTACTGTAATCTGATTACTTTTTTCAAGTAACGAGTAAAGTAAGGGATTACTATTGCAAAAATGGTAATTAGATTACCGTTACTTTCCTGTAGGAACGCTGCGTTACTGCGTTACTAAAACCGTGATTTTTTGCGAGAATGTCTCACGACAGTGACGTAAGCGAGTGCGCTGTTCGTGACAACAGCTGTGTGCAGATCAACAATGGATCACATATCGATTGTGGGAGAGAGTATGAGCGTGCAGCGTTTAAAGCGTGGAAGTACTGACGTTACTTTGAGTTTGATTCCATAAAAAGTGACAAAAACATTAGCGTCCATCGTGTGTGGGAAGAAAACTTCTTTTTACAGCGAAAAAACCCCCTAAATTTCCAAACAAGCACCGAGTGCGCAACGACGTAATGGGAAATTCACAGAGAAACTCGCGGATTCTTCAACTGACCACGGCACACCTGCACCAGGGTAAACCTCCGCCTACCATAGTCCTGCTTTACAGGTGAAAATAGAGCAACAGGACCACTGAGTCTTTGACTTTATTTATTTTCTGCTGTGTTTTACTTGCATCTATTTGAAAGAGTGAGTGTAAACACAATTTTTTTTTTATTTTATGTGCTGGAATGTGTAGAAAATAGGTTTAAATGTTAAACTAATTTATTCAAGTCAGAGAATGTTGCATATAATTAAATTTTTGCTTGATGCATAAAGTTAAAAGATTAAAACTAATAAAACAAGTTAAAAAAAAGAGACTTTTCCATTTGATTACATTTTGTATGATGGATTATGCAGAAAAAGTAGAATTGGGCTGAAAGATCTATCGCTTTATCACCTCTTCAGGTTGTAAATCGTGTTTTTAAAAAGTAACTAAGTAACTAAGTAATTAATTACTTTTGAAAATAAGTAATCAGTAAAGTAACGGGATTACTTTTTGGGGGAAGTAATCAGTAATTAGTTACTGATTACTTTTTTCAAGTAACTTGACCAACACTGCCTGTTGCAGATTGACTTTATATTTTATAATTTGGTGGCCTGAATACTTTGAACATATAGAGATAACTTGTGCTATTTTACCAATGTTAGTGAGAATAGAAACCTAGTTCCTGTCTATATGCCCCTTAAATTTAAAAATTGCCATTTAATCTTTAGGACATTAAGTTCCTTGCAAAAAGGAAAGTCAGAGGATAGTGGATTGGAGAGATGGGTGTGTCAGTCCAAGTCAAAGAAGAGTTGAGTCTGACAAAACTACTTTGAATGTTGTGTACATGAATTATTCATATATCAACTCACATACACTTACACCATGTAAGGAAAAATCACAAAGAAAATGATCCATGTTCTCTGTATAAGTACTTAGTGCCCAGGACCTTTAGGCTCGGTGCTGACTGGTGAGACAAAGCTGATGTAATCAGTCAGTTGGCAAAGTATTGAGAACTGTAACCTCTTAAGTTATCTTGTGTGGAGAAAAACAGTCCAGGGATTTACTTAATATGTTTAATTTACTTAACACCTTAATGTGAAAACTAAACTGCAAATTCCATGATGTATTTTTTTAAGCAGGAACCCACTGTGAATTCTCTCTGAGGCCCAAAAAACAGATGGTGAGAGTACTATCAGTTTGGTCATTGTGTTGTAGTAGTTTTGATTCCAAGTTTTCAGGGTGCATCATTGGCTATAGCAGATGTTTTAGAAGAAAAGGTGAATTAAGTTCTATGTATTTTTAAAAAAAATGATCTTGCTTTTATTCATTTTATCTGTTTTAATTCTGTTATTATGAGAGGATCCCACTCCTTACAACAGCGCTGCCAGTTTCCCATGATAATAAAGTTATTTATATAGTTATTATAAGTTCTTATCTTTATATTGATTAAAAGACTATGCTCTACACAGTCCTGTACATTTTCTGTTATTGAGAAATGAATATAAAATCTGCCCTAGCACTTGCACAAGTGATGGAATTTCCTTATACATTAATTTTAATACTGGCAAACGACTTATTAGAGTTGCATAGAATTTAAAAATAAAATCAGTTTCCTCTCGGGTTGACCCCAGCAAGTTTTCAGGGTTTAATTGTTTTCTCACATTACTGTGCAGTTAAAAAAAAGGTCTGCTTAGGTTGCATTCCAATTCTAACTGAAAAAAAATATTGCAGGAAACTCTTTTTCTGGGCAGTGCTTTTCCATGATGCCCTAATTTACATTTTTCACTTGAAATATCAAATTCATCTGTGTTTAGTGTTTGAAGCCGATGATCACTGTAAAAATTCAGTTAACGCATAGAACCAAAATATAACCAATTTAATGTACTTTTTGTTGCGGAGCCACTGTTTTGTTGTTCTTAATGATTTGTCCAGCCGATGTTCTCGTTTGGTGTCGGCGTTATCGCGGGATGTGGTGCCGAGATACGCTAGCTCCGTTTACCTAGAGTGTAACTGACAGAAAGCCCAGCCTGGAGTTTGTCGGCGCTGATGGTGAATAGCCACTGCTGCGGTGACGGCCGGAGGAGAAGAAGCCGCAAAAGGAGTCAGCAGTGGCAGAGGAGTGACAGTTTGGACTTAGTCTTATAGATTTAGCAGTATTACGTCTACCATCGGATCTTTACAAACCTAAAAGGGAAGGGAAGGGAGAAATAAGGAAAGATGGCGGCCGCGGCCTCGCCGGGCTCGGGCTCGTCCACCTCCTCAGACTGGATTGTGCTGAGAGACGGTTGCCTGCGTTGCGACGAGGAGGGCCTGCTAAGCCTGTCCTACCACCCGGCCCTCAACGCTATCTTGGCCGTCACCAGCCGCGGCAGTATTAAAGTAATTGACGGCACTTCGGGGGCCATTCTTCAGGCTTCAGCATTGCACGGTAAATATCGGAGTCCTCTGTCAAGCCATTTCACCAGCAGTTTCAGTTTTGACAAGCCAAACACTGACTGTCAACAGACACTAAACACGACACTGGCTGAGTTGTAACCTCAGCCCGCTAATGTTAGCTCTTACTAGCATGGCCTAGTCAGGGTATTTGGCAACTAGGATTTATGTAGCCTTTTCTGCCTAAACCAGGGTCATCGTCTTTGGACATTGGTGTGTTTATGATCAAACAAGTTCAAGTTCTTCTTGAACACCTGCGTTTGCTAATGTTTACTATAGCTGCAACTTGACATATCTCCCATGTCTGCTAATAGCTGGAAAGTGCCAGTTAGCCGGTTAACCTTCCCGGTCAGTTTCTGTCATATTGGTGGTCATGTATGATGTGTCGTTAAAACTACAGTTTACACGGTGGCTATCTGAAGTATCAGAATTACTATCACCCGCTTGGATGTGGTACTATGTTCTTCGCTGAATTGTTGTGATAGTCAGTAGGCTAGCTAGCGGCTCCCCGGGTGCTTTACTTCACAACCCACCGGGTGCACTGTCAGTTGTTTGGAAGTACTGGTGTGATGTTCAAAGTAAACTCACTGTGCCAGTGTAACAGTGTGGACGTGTTTGTTCACATCAGTTAACTTAATAAAGCTTTAGAGAGTTTGTCAGAAAGTTACTTTTGACGGAACATGTTAAAGCATTGTATAGTCAGGTATAGGAGGAGCACGACGTGCTCCTCCTATACCTCCTATACCTTATACCATGGTGTTTGAACATTAGTGCATAGATGGAGTTTTTACAGAACTGGTGAAAGAGAAATTCATTACCATTGTTGGTTTGGGTGCCCCATAGGAAGCTTTGGTATTGTTAACATATTAATGGCACCCGTTTGCTAATGGTTGCGTGTCTTTCATCCTGACTTTTATTATTTAATAAAATTTGCATATTTTGAAATGTCTGTTTATTAGGATTCGTTTCTTATAATGGCACCTGTTATTACTTTGTCTAAAGAGGTAATAGGTAGAACCTTACAACAGCTACGTTTTTGGTGCTCTTGGTCTCTTTGACTCTGCAATATTGTGTAAACAAACAAACAAAAAACCCTGCTTGCTTTTATGATTTGCAGTCCAAGGTGGATTGATATGGGCAAAGGAAGAACCCACTGAATTCTGGTGGCAATCTGAATAGAGGTCTGTTGATTTGGCTGAGGAATCTCATATCATATCAGAAAGGAGTATTGGCTTTGGAAATGGTATTTGCTCATAATGTTCACCTCTGATTTCCTCATCTTATAGAGGTCCACCATATTGGACGTGATGTGCGGTAACAATCATGTTATATGTATGGCCAATATGCGTACTTAACATAGAAATTATTGTTCCCCCCTCCTCACAAGGCCTATATCATGCTGCGTGGTTAGGTACATTAAAAATCAAGGACAGAAAGAGATTTTTTTTTTTCTAAAACACTATCCTGTTGTTTCAGATAACAGAATTGGAAAAAGGTCAGATTAATAGTATAACAATCTTACATTATTTGACCTTGTGAAATCACCATTGTCAGTTTCAAGCAATATTTGACCATTTAAAATTTTTACATTTATATTTTCGTGATATCTTTCTAGGTTTTTTTTTTTTTTTCTTCTTTCTCATCTTCTTCAGCTGCCTATTCCGGGACTACTCTTGCTTTCTCATATCCACCTCATCCTCTCTCCTCAACTAAACTTAGGGTTGTAACATAAGAAATTCTACATAAGCACATTTAATTTAATTTTGTTATTGTCGCAATTAGCTATCCTTAGCAGATCAGACATGCGATGCTGTCGTCTCTGGACAGCTGACATGAGATGGCTAAACAACAACATAATGTTAAAAGCTAGCGTCATGCCAGCTAACATTAGACTCTAGTGTCCTAAAACTTTTAAACTATCTCCACTCTGATCACCAGTTTGATTACATTCTCACACCACAAGAGTTCATTTGGCTTCAAAGAAGTTTCGTTAACAGCCATGAATAGCAGCAAAAAGGAGCTAACAGCTGCACAGCAGTGGAAAATTCTAACAATTCACCTCAGTATCACTGTCATTAATCAGAAATGAGCTATACTGACTCGTTTACTCATAGTTGCTATAGTTTGTCCCATTTACATAATTTTTAACAGGTTTTTCATTTTGTTTCAGAAGTTTTACACATCCAAAATGGTCAACAAGTTAATATCACATGTCTGCAAAACCTCTATAGAGCTAAATGACTTGGTGCTTGCATTATAAAGTGTGTTGTTTTGTGGCTAAGAAATGGGAAGTGACTGAACTCATGATACAAAAATCCATATTGTTTTACAGTTGTTCCATCTTACTTTACCATAAAGACCACGTGGAGCTGTTCAAGTATGCTGGGTCACTGAAAGTTGTATTGCTCAGCTAATGAGGGAACTGGAAAAGCATCAGTAAAGTTTTTTTTAATTTTTTGTTGATGATTATCCAATGGTTCTTGTTGGATGCAAGTAGGTAAAAATCACTGGAGGCACTTTGACTTCATGTTGAGTGATTACAAAGAGACCAATGCCTATCAAGTCTAAGTCTTAATCAGGGTTAAACTCAGAGCCAGAATTAAATACCAGCAATTAGCAGCAATTTGCAAACATCTGAGGCATATTATAGAACCCCGAAGAACATCAGAAATAAAGGATCTAAAGCATTTTGGATTTATAACAAAGGGGATGAATCTCGACATCATTATGAATTTATAACACATTAATAGTTTTATCTTGATGTCTTATCTTGATTGTGTTGTTTTTAATGATTACTGAAGGTCAAAATTATTACAGTAGATAAAATTATAGATCAGATTTGATGTAAACATATAAACATTATTACTACACATAGTCTCTCTTGTAAATGTCAGACTTAAACCAAAAAATTACTACGATTAAAATTTTTAGCCCCCATTGGTAATAGTCAGTTGCATAACCCTTTTGCTGGTTATCATCCTGCAGTTGTTTGTTGTGATTTTCAATATGTCTCACACGTTTTTTAACAACCCAAACTCAACTTCCCAGACAAGTCTCTCAAACCCCTGCAGATTTAATGTCGTCTGACATGGACCTTGGTCTTCAGTTCATACCACAGATTTTTAAAGATTAAAGTCAGAACTTTAAGAAGATGCCTGTCTGTTTTTTTCCAGTTTTTTTTACTTCCTACCTTTCTACCTTATCTTACCTTAAAGAAGAGCAAACACAACAGTCAATGAGTATTATACTCGGACAAAAAAAAGTTGATCTGTGTATAAAGAGTAATTGAGATGTAAAACATGAGAGAAATCAAGTGGTTTGATATCAGAGCTTATTTGTATGTATTATGTATTTTTCACTATCTGAACTTGTTTTTGTTTTGTTTTTGTTTTTTTAGGTTAGAAAAATCAAAGCACTGCTTTTCCTTTTGTTTTCGTGCAGTCTGTGCTGCCGTGTATTTATTATCACTGTGTTAATGTTCATATACTGATTGTTTTGCCTCTCGTAAATATCATATCACCGTAGGGCTATGCGATATCACCAAAATCTCATATCCTGATATAAGACATTTTTCGTCCCGACAACGATATTTATCACAAAAATTTTACATTTTCTGTAAATTCTGTGAATCTCTTTGAACTCGACTTGTGCAAAGTTTTTTCAGCTGGACGTCGTGTACCTAGAATCGAGTGTTACAGAAGTTGAAACGGAGGCAATTTTCTTTGTGAGTATTTATTACCCCCGTGGTGCAGGGGAAAGCCTGTCCTAAGGTTTTGTTTTTTTTTTCTTAGCAGCTGATGGCTCTTTTTAGCTTCTCATCTGAAAACACTCTGCGATTTGGTTTATTTTGAAAAATCTCAACAGGATCTTCAACTTTATTGTGAAAGGTCAGCCCTATAGAGAACCATAGAGTGGTTCTATATAGAACCCTATATAGAACAGCCCTATATCACCGTAAAGGTGACTCCTTTAGTATACCCAGTCTCTCAAACCTTCATTATACTCTACAATGTAATATATAATATATAAAGTCTCATAGTCACAAAAAATTGGCAGGCACGTGGACATCTTCACAGACCTTTGTGCTCACTGTCTGAAAATGAAATTTATGTCTACAGACTCAAGGACATGAAAAATCTCAACTCCTAAACTAGAGCTGGGCGATAGAATGATAACGATATGTATCGCGATATAACTTTTTCTCGATAGAAAAATTAAACTATTGCGATAGACCTCGCCGCTCTTGTCCTCTTAAAAAAACAAAACAAAACAGCCAAACCAAATTAAGTAGTGCAGAGCCGAACCAATCACAGCCGCAGCGTTATGTCACGTGACTTGTTACGTACAGCACAAGTGCCAAGCTGCACATGTGTATTTGTTTGGGAAGCAGCCAGCCACCGTACCGCCCGGGTAATGGAGGAGATGAGTGTGCCGACTAGAAAAATCAACCGAGCGTGACCGAAGAGAAAACAGATGATGGTTCCAATGCCGGAGAGATTGTCGAACGGAAGAGCCATAGAAGTTCCGTAGTGTGAAGGTATTTCGGCTATTTCAAGTCTGACAAAAAACAGAGTAGCGTTCACTGTAAATTGTGCCGAAAGCAAGTCTGGAAATACAATAAACTGGTGCATGCTCAGGCTACGTCCACACGTACCCGGGTATTTTTGAAAACGCAGATTTTTCTATGCGTTTGCACCTTTCGTCCACACGTAAACGGCGTTTTTGGTCACTGAAAACGAAGAGTTTTAAAAACTCCCACCAGGGTGGATATTTTTGAAAACTCCGTTTTTGCATTTACGTGTGGACTAGAAAAACGGAGAAAACGCAGCGTCAAAGGTGTGCGCATTTTTTGACGTCACACTGTGCGCCACGTTATTGTTTCGGTGAAATGAATTTCTACAATACTGTTACTATTAATTCTACTCTCTGCAGTGTTTAAATGCTTACATATACACACAGTTACTGTCCCTCCACACATACGACTCTGTTCTGCTTCTGTGCCCCAGCTTAGTTTACTTTTTCCCACCGAGGCTTCTAGACTTCTGATTGGCGATTCCTAACCGTGGACCTAGGAACCTAGGATTATTTTTTAAAACGGAAAATCTCCGTTTTCAAAAATACCCATGTACGTGTGGACGTAGCCTCAGTCTCTGACTGGAAGCGCTAATTCGTCATTCGGCTTTTGTCAGACTAAAGTAACTGTTAAAACTGTTTGAAAAGCTAAGCTATACAACAAGGAGAGATTGAGAATTTCCTTTTAGTTCTCAGTAGAGCTGGGCGATAGAACGATAACGATATGTATCGCGATATAACTTTTACTCGATAGAGAAATTAAGCTATCGCGATAGACCTCGCCGCTCTTGTCCTCTTAAAAAAAAAAAGGTCAGCCAATCTAAATTAAGTAGCGCAGAGCCGAACCAATCACAGCCGCAGCGTCACGTCACGTGACTTGTTACGTACAGCACAAGTGCCAAGCCGCACGTGTGCTTGTTTGGGAAGCAGCCAGCGGGTAATGGAGCCAGCGCGTAATGGAGGAAATGAGTGTGCCAACTAGAAAAATCAACCGAGCGTGACCGAAGAGAAAACAGATGATGGTTCCAATGCCGGAGAGATTGTCGAACGGAAGAGCCATAGAAGTTCCGTAGTGTGAAGGTATTTCGGCTATTTCAAGTCTGACAAAAAACAGAGTAGCGTGCACTGTAAATTGTGCCAAAAGCAAGTCTGGAAATACATGCGTCACACTGTGCGCCACATTATTGTTTCGGTGAAATGAATTTCTACAATACTGGTAATTCTACTCTCTGCAGTGTTTAAATGCTTACATATACACACAGTTACTGTCCGTCCACACATACGACTCGGTTCTGCTTCTATGCCCCAGCTTTGTTTACTTTTTCCCACCGAGGCTTCTAGACTTCTGATTGGCCAACATTTCTGCACGGTTAGGAATCTAGCGCCACCTGCTGCTTTGGCATGTTCATAGCAGCGTTTTCCTTCATTTCTGCCTTTATGTGTGGACGGGATTATTTTTTAAAACGAAAACGGAAAATCTCCGTTTTCAAAAATACCCGTGTACGTGTGGACGTAGCCTCAGTCTCTGACTGGAAGCGCTAATTCGTCATTCGGCTTTTGTCAGACTAAAGTAACTGTTAAAACTGTTTGAAAAGCTAAGCTATACAACAAGGAGAGATTGAGAATTTCCTTTTAGTTCTCAGTTTATTTGATATTGACAAAAGTTAGTCAGTTTTGTCTGTTCTTCTGTAAAACAAACTAAGATTTATTTTTAGAATTAATATTTTGTTTCTAAGTGGAATTGACAATTTAGTAGTCTGTTTTGTTTGTTCTATTTTGAAACTTAAACGCTTTAGCGGCTGCCTTTTGTGTAGTTTGCAATATTTGCCTTTATTTATCTGAAAAAGTCTCATGTTCCTTAAGTACATCTACCCTGTTGAACTTATTATGGGAAATAAATATTTAAATAAAAACAAGCTGCTGATTATTTCACATTTTACTTGTGAGCAACAGCACATTTAAATCTTACAAATATAGTTATTTGGCTTATATCGTGATAGATATCGTTATCGCCTGAAATGAAAAAAACATATCGTGATATGAAAAAATCTCATATCGCCCAGCTCTAGTTCTCAGTTTATTTGATATTGACAAAAGTTAGTCAATTTTGTCTGTTCTTCTGTAAAACAAACTAAGAAACAAAATATTAATTCTAAAAATAAATCTAAGTGGAATTGACAATTTAAGTCTGTTTCGTTTGTTCTATTTTGAAACTTAAACGCTTTAGCGGCTGCCTTTTGTGTAGTTTGCAATATTTGCCTTTATTTATCTGAAAAAGTCTCATGTTCCTTAAGTACATCTACCCTGTTGAACTTATTATGGGAAATAAATATTTAAATAAAAACAAGCTGCTGATTATTTCACATTTTACTTGTGATCAACGGCAAATTTAAATCTTACAAATATAGTTATTTGGCTTATATCGTGATAGATATCGTTATCGCCTGAAATGAAAAAAACATATCGTGATATGAAAAAATCTTATATCGCCCAGCTCTATCCTAAACTTAAATGCTTTTTTTGAAATTGTTTTTAAGGCACTTGCACACATGATGGAATTTTTTTTTCCCCCCCTGGAAAGTTCATGTTTGCTAAGAATTAGGGTTGGGCGATTGGACAATTATATCGACCAATCACCTTTTACAAGGGTGGTTTATTTATTTATTTGCCCATGAGTAAGTTTGTTAATAATGATGGAGCTAATAGAAACAGGCAACAGAAAAAAAAAAATAGCGCTGTTTTAGCAGCACCCTCTTTCATCTGTGAACGAAATGCACCCTCCTCAGAGTGCGCCCAAGTGCTTGTTAATGGAGCTGCAAAAGCTGGTGATAGTCGTGGAATTTAGCCGTGTTTGAGTATTTTGCTCGCACTATATGTCTGCACAAGTGACACACCGCTTTAGTTACATCCTTAGGTTTACCTCTTTCATCTAGTTTTTTTTTTTTTTTTTTTTTTTTCTTTCATCTAGTTTAAAGCCAAAGAAATCCCAAATTGGTGACTTGTTTTTTTTTTTTTTTAGCGCTTCCAGCGTTAACACGCCGTCATCACATCTGGTGCGCAGACTGAGTCAAAATCAGGTGGGTTGAGAGAGTTAAACGCGGTCATCGTGATTAAACTTTTTAAGCCACGTTAACGCTGATGCGCATATATATATATATATATATATATATATATATATACACACATACATACATACATACAACACCCAGCACGCCCCTGCGGGCGGTTTATCCTTCAAGCTCGGGTCCTCTACCAGAGGCCTGGGAGCTTGAGGGTCCTGCGCAGTATCTTAGCTGTTCCCAGGACTGCACGCTTCTGGACAGAGATCTCCGATGTTGTTCCCGGGATCTGCTGGAGCCACTTGCCTAGCTTGGGAGTCACCGCACCTAGTGCTCCGATTACCACGGGGACCACCGTTACCTTCACCCTCCACATCCTCTCGAGCTCTTCTCTGAGCCCTTGGTATTTCTCCAGCTTCTCGTGTTCCTTCTTCCGGATATTGCTGTCATTCGGAACCGCTACATCGATCACTACGGCCGTCTTCTTCTGTTTGTCTACCACCACTATGTCCGGTTGGTTAGCCACCACCATTTTGTCCGTCTTTATCTGGAAGTCCCACAGGATCTTAGCTCGGTCATTCTCCACCACCCTTGGGGGCATCTCCCATTTTGACCTCGGGACTTCCAGGTTATACTCGGCACAGATGTTCCTGTACCCTATGCCGGCCACTTGGTTATGGCGTTCCATGTATGCCTTGCCTGCTAGCATCTTGCACCCTGCTGTTATGTGCTGGATTGTCTCTGGGGCATCTTTACACAGCCTGCACCTGGGGTCTTGCCTGGTGTGATAGACCCCAGCCTCTATGGATCTTGTGCTCAGAGCTTGTTCTTGTGCTGCCATGATTAGTGCCTCTGTGCTGTCTTTCAGTCCAGCTTTGTCCAGCCACTGGTAGGATTTCTGGATATCAGCCACCTCCTCTATCTGCCGGTGGTACATACCGTGCAGGGGCCTGTCCTTCCATGATGGTTCCTCGTCTCCCTCCTCTTTCTTGGGTTTCTGCTGCCTGAGGTATTCACTGAGCACTCGGTCAGTTGGGGCCATCTTCCCAATGTATTCTTGGATGTTCCTTGTCTCATCCTGGACTGTGGTGCTGACACTCACCAGTCCCCGGCCCCCTTCCTTCCGCTTAGCGTACACCCTCAGGGTGCTGGACTTGGGGTGAAACCCTCCATGCATGGTAAGGAGCTTTCTTGTCTTTATGTCAGTGGCTTCTATCTCCTCCTTTGGCCAGCCTATTACCCCAGCAGGGTACCTGATCACGGGCAGGGCGTAGGTGTTGATGGCCCGGATCTTGTTCTTACCATTCAGCTGACTCCTCAGGACTTGCCTGACCCTCTGCAGGTACTTGGTGGTTGCAGCTTTTCTAGCGGCCTCTTCATGGTTCCCATTCGCCTGTGGGATCCCCAAGTACTTGTAACTGTCCTCTATGTCTGCAATGTTGCCTTCAGGTCCACTGATGATGCCATAGCCCTGACACTACACACTACACACTGCCCTGTCACACCTGGAGAAGAGAGACACGTATGTGAGGATGCTGTTTGTAGATTACAGCTCAGCATTCAATACCATCGTTCCCTCGAAGCTGGACAGGAAACTGCAGGATCTAGGACTGAGCAGCTCCCTCTGCAGCTGGATCCTTAGCTTCCTGTCTGACAGACGCCAGGTGGTCAGACTGGGCAGCATCACCTCATCCCCCATCACACTGAACACTGGTGCTCCACAGGGGTGTGTACTGAGCCCTCTCCTGTACTCACTCTACACCTACGACTGCACAGCCACTAACAGCTCCAACATCATTGTGAAGTTTGCGGACGACACTACAGTGGTGGGTCTTATCACCAATGGTGATGAGACGGCTTACAGGGAGGAGGTCAGCGCCCTGACCCACTGGTGTCAAGACAACCATCTCACCCTCAACGTCGCAAAGACAAAGGAGTTGATAGTGGACTTCCGGAGGTGCAGAGAAGTACACACCCCCATCACCATCAACGGCGCTGCTGTGGAGAGAGTGAGCAGCTTCCGGTTCCTTGGCGTACACCTGGCTGAGGATCTTACGTGGTCAGTACACACAAACAAAACAGTGAAGAAGGCGCAGCAGCGCCTCTTCTTTCTCAGGAGACTGAAAAGATTCGGCATGAGCCCCCGCATCCTCAGGACCTTCTATCGCTGTGCCATTGAGAGCATCCTCACTGGATGCATCACCACCTGGTATGGCAACAGCACCGCCTACAACTGCAAAGCTCTCCAGCGAGTAGTGCGGTGCTCTGAACGGATAATTGGAGGTGAGCTTCCCTCCCTCCAAGACATCTACAGGAAGCGGTGCCTGAGGAAAGCGGGGAGGATCATCAAGGACTCCAGTCACCCCAGCCATAAACTGTTCAGACTGCTTCCATCAGGAAGGAGGTTCTGCAGCATCCGGTCCCGTACCAGCAGACTGAGAGACAGCTTTTTCCATCAGGCCATCAGACTGCTGAACACGTCATAGACACCTCAGCTTCACTACTGGAACTTCAACATTATGCACTCCACACTGTATATAAATGCCACTTGTTTTGCACATATTCAACTCTGTATATTTTATATATTTTATTATTATTATTATTATTATTATTATTTTATTTTATTTTTTTACTATTTAATTTGTAAAAATGTGTATACACACACACACACACACACACACGTAGGAAAATATTTAGTATACACATCCAGAAATGCATACACTATTATATATTGTACATATATTTATTAGTTTCAGGTTGGCCATTCTTGTATTTTGCTCGTTTGTGTTGTTGTGTTTGCACATCTCTGTTGCTTGTGGGGCTCGCACACAAGAATTTCACTCGCATGTGCTGTGCCAGTGTGCCTGCACATGTGATGTGACAATAAAAAGTGATTTGATTTGATTTGATTTGGTAGTTCAATCCCCTCAGTTCTGACAACCTTCCCTCTCTTTGTTACCATCCGACTACACTTCTCCAGTCCGAACGACATTCCAATGTCATTGCTGTATAGCCTGGTAGTGTGGATCAGTGAATCGATGTCTCGTTCACTCTTGGCATACAGCTTGATGTCATCCATGTACAGGAGGTGGCTGACAACTGCTCCGTTCCGTAGTCGGTATCCGTAGCCAGTCTTGTTAATGATCTCACTGAGGGGGTTCAGACCTATGCAGAACAGCAGTGGGGACAGAGCATCTCCTTGGTAGATCCCGCACTTGATGGTGATTTGTGCTATGGGCTTGGAGTTGGCCTCTAGTGTTGTACACCACATCCCCATTGAGTTCCTGATGAAGGCTCTTAGGGTCCTGTTGATCTTGTACAATTCTAAGCATTCCAGTATCCAGCTGTGGGGCATTGAGTCATAGGCCTTCTTGTAATCAATCCAGGCAGTGCACAGGTTGGTCAGTCTGGTCTTGCAGTCTCGGCTGACTGTTCTGTCTACCAGTAGCTGGTGTTTTGCGCCTCTGGTATTCTTGCCAATCCCTTTCTGTGCCCCGCTCACATGAGATTAAGCCAATGTTGACTTTTAGCTTACAGAGACTGAAAGAAGATGAGAAAATGTGATTTAAAAAAGGGACAACTTGGTTTTTTTTTTTGAGTGTGATGACCCATGTGCCTGTTCATCTTAACCGATATGATGCCTGACAGGAGCTTCCATGTAGTACTGAGGCAGGTTATTGGTCGGTAGTTGGAGGGGACAGGTCCCTTCTTGGGGTCCTTGGGGATCAGGACCGTTCGACCTTCGGTTAGCCATTCTGGGTGTCTCTCGTTAACTAGCAGCTGGTTCATTTGTGCTGCCAGACGCTCGTGGAGTGCACTCAAAAGCCTGCCATCCATGGATTCTGTCAGTGTTTTGATCTGTTCACCATCAACATTGCGTGCAGCAGCAACCACAGCCTCCCAGACACTGTTCAGAGAGGTGTACTGTTTTCCCTCCTTGTAAATCTCACATTTGATGATGGACCACAGGTTCTCAATGGGGTCCAGATCAGGTGACCAAGGTGGCCATGTCATTAGGTTTTCTTCTTTTATACCCTTTCTTGCCAGCCACGCTGTGGAGTACTTGGACGCGTGTGATGGAGCATTGTCCTGCATGAAAATCATGTTTTTCTTGAAGGATGCAGACTTCTTCCTGTACCACTGCTTGAAGAAGGTGTCTTCCAGAAACTGGCAGTAGGACTGGGAGTTGAGCTTGACTCCATCCTCAACCCGAAAAGGCCCCACAAGCTCATCTTTGATGATACCAGCCCAAACCAGTACTCCACCTCCACCTTGCTGGCGTCTGAGTCGGACTGGAGCTCTCTGCCCTTTACCAATCCAGCCACGGGCCCATCCATCTGGCCCATCAAGACTCGCTCTCATTTCATCAGTCCATAAAACCTTAGAAAAACCAGTCTTGAGATATTTCTTGGCCCAGTCTTGACGTTTCAGCTTGTGTGTCTTGTTCAGTGGTGGTCGTCTTTCAGCCTTTCTTACCTTGGCCATGTCTCTGAGTATTGCACACCTAGAGCTGGGCGATATGAGATTTTTTTCATATCACGATATGTTTTTTTCATTTCAGGCGATAACGATATCTCTCACGATATAAGCCAAATAACTATATTTGTAAGATTTAAATGTGCCGTTGCTCACAAGTAAAATGTGAAATAATCAGCAGCTTGTTTTTATTTAAATATTTATTTCCCATAATAAGTTCAACAGGGTAGATGTACTTAAGGAACATGAGACTTTTTCAGATAAAGGCAAATATTGCAAACTACACAAAAGGCAGCCGCTAAAGCGTTTAAGTTTCAAAATAGAACAAATGAAACAGACTAAATTGTCAATTCCACTTAGAAACAAAGTATTAATTCTAAAAATAAATCTTAGTTCGTTTTACAGAAGAACAGACAAAACTGACTAACCTTTGTCAATATCAAATAAACTGAGAACTAAAAGGAAATTCTCAATCTCTCCTTGTTGTATAGCTTAGCTTTTCAAACAGTTTTAACAGTTACTTTAGTCTGACAAAAGCCGAATGACGAATTAGCGCTTCCAGTCAGAGACTGAGGCTACGTCCACACGTACACGGGTATTTTTGAAATATTATGTATGTTAGCTAACTGCGCTAACATACTAGTTCCCACCCATGTAATTGAGCATTGCATGGCACATCCAACATACTGTTTTACTTTAGTCCATGACTCGCTTACCTTCAGGGTCATACGTCACATGAAAACCAAAATAATTCCAAACGCCAGATCTGAATGAGGGTGGGGGAGGTGCCCTGCGCTCTTCCTTCTGACGATGCTGTCTGTGTTGAGCGCTCAGTGGATCTGCGCTCGACAGTGCAGCCTAGGCGGAGTAGTCGAACGCAGATTCACTGAGCGCTCAACACAGACAGCATCGTCAGAAGGAAAGTTGATAAAATAAATTACAAATGTTGTATTGTTCGATACATATGCGTACCGAACCGAAAGCACTGTATCGAACGGTTCAATATCGATACGAATATCGTTGCACCCCTAATAAATATACACACACTCACACTCACACTCACTCTCTCACTCACTCACTCACTCACTCACTCACTCACAGATCAGTGCTGTCGCTCTCTATAAACAGTTCGCACGATTGCAAAGTGAAGGCAAAAACCAAGCGCAAATTCAAACGTGATTTCAATATGTCACATATTGACAGTGGCTCACCGATGCCAATGACATAATTACCCAGCTACATTTCTGAAAGAATGCAAAAGCATTGACATATATTTTTCCTTCCTACAATAGCCCGACGGGCAGGGAAGAGATAGATTTTGGTAGCCCGACTGAAAAAAATCGCTAGCTCCGGGACGTCGGGCTAGCTCAGAGACCAAAAACAGGAGGCTTTGGGGGAAAAAAAGGTCGCCAAATTCTTTGCTTCTAGTTTTGACTTTTTCCTATACCTCAGCTGATGTGGAGATTTTGTCTGAAGAAGAATATTGTTGTTCAAAAGAATATTGCAGCGGCACTCACACCGTAAGTACTGGTATAAATGATATGGAGCTGTGGTAATGTCATGGTCGCCGTGTGAAGCAGAAGTATTGGAATGGCCAATCTGCCTGCAGTGATCTCTATTTTTGTTGATGGAGACAATATGTGGTACAACCACTGTGTGGGACAGTTTTGCTTGTACTGTTGTTGGTCTGTCATCCAGATGGAGAACAGTGAAACTATAACATAAAAAGTGCTCAAGTGGATCCAACTGTTTAAAAACAATAATTGTCCACTGCAGTAGACATTTTTTGTGCTTTTCCCTTCCTTGTTCCAGCTGTCCCTAATCACGTCCAGTGATTTGCAGTTAGGGTTTTGGAGGACAGCACAAAAGCTCATGTGCAGTGACTGAAAACCTCTCTTTAGCCCCTTGTCTGAACAGAAATGTATACATTGATGAAAAAGTTTGCAGAAGCAGAAATTTTGCTTGAGGAGCTCTGATTTGCAGATTCACAACCCTGTTGATGAAACTCTGAAGTAATCAGTTTGTGGAAATTTACCATTCTTCTTGCATCTGATAAATTGCTTGCTACCAACAGTGAATGGCAATAAAATATCAACTGCATTGATTTTAATGGACACGTAAGTTGGTTCCAGCATGTTTTGCATATAATGCATTAGTGACATATAAACAGCCTTCAGACATTCACATTATGTGGTGTGTGTCCTCTGTCTCTGTCCTAGCTAAACCTGGTGGCCGTGTCAGGTGTCAGTACTTTCCCGCAGTGGACAAGGTGCTCTTCGTGGACGACTATGCAGTTGGATGCAGGAAGGACCTGAATGGCATCCTGCTCCTGGACACAGCCCTCCAGCCACCAGTGGCAAAACCTGAGGATATGGTTCAGCTAGAGCTACCGGTCACAGAGGTGAGAGAACATATTTGCCCTTCAATTCACTGTGTACATGGACATCTGGTCTCTGTTTCAGAAAGTTAGGTGGAAACTGAGTAGCTTAAGCCTGAGATTAAACTTTGGGTTTTCTGTTACAGAAACTAACCAATTTCTGTAACTGTAATGGCTCAGTTACCATGGTTGCAGACTCTAACCTTACTTGCTCGATGAGAGTTTTTTTTTTTTTTTTGTTTTTTTTCTTCAATTGAGTTTTTGTCTGACTCCTCCCCTCCTGCTGCATTTGAAGCACTTGTCTGACTCTTTCATTTCCTCATTCACAGAGTGCGTAATGAAGCTCACATCGGATAATGTTTGCAGAAGTTTTACATTTTAAAAAAACCCTGAAATCCCACTTGGGTATTATTTTGTTACCCATTTCTTATATTTACCATTTATATTGATCAGTTTTATAACTAATCAGGACTGGACAGATTTATTATCAGCTCAGAATAACATGTATTGCCTGTGATTCTGTAACTGTGGAAAGTAAGGCATCTGTCAAGTTGTCAGCCTCTTCCCTTGCACTGAAACAATCACTTTAAAAAATAAATAAAATGGTTATTCTTCCTGTTGTGATTGGCCATGCTGCAAAGAACATTCCAATCATAACTGTGATCATGTTGGATATTATTGGAATATTTCTCAGTGAATATGATCCAATAAAGTTATAGAAATGCACTCATTAAATGCTGTCAAGCAACTTTTGGAAATGCAATACAATTTTAAACTTTGAGCCTTGACATCTTTTTCACACCAAATCACCTTAATTGTTACTATGGATGCAGATTGTAATTTAATTTACAAAGGTCAATGTCCATAAACTCTGTTAATTACATGTAAAGACAAATCTTTCAAGCCTGTTGGTTTAATTTGTAATGTCCTTGGGATTTCCATACACCTGTAGCCATACTTCAGTATATAAGTGAGGTTTATTTTTAACACACCTTTCACAATTAAGGTCACAGAGTGCCTTACACCAAGATGCAAACACTAAAACAGACCCATGAACAACACAAGGTCATACACATAATTGGCCTAATGCTTTTCTGAATAGGAAGAGGTATTTTTAGAGGTTGCCTCAGAATAAGTCGAACAAGGAATGAGGAACACTGATTCCAGAGTTTTGGACCCACTTGCTAAAGACCTCTGTGTAAAAACTTTTTAAAATGACTATGAGGTATCAACCATAATCTCAAATGTGAAGACCGAAGAGACTGGTTAGAAGAGCTGGTTCATATAAGCTCTGAGATATACTGGGGTGATTAACATGTTTTTACTTAGCAGTGTTCCTTAGAGGGAAAAATTTAGGAATTAATCTGTTTCTGACATGACATTCCAGGAAAACACTACAGGAATAGAACATGCAAGCTAGTTTTAGAGGAGGAGCTTTCTTTGACACTTCGGATGATAAGAGTCTCTGTTTTGTCATAATTTACATAAGGAAAAGGAGCATTTAACCCAGACTTGATAGCAGTCAGACAGGTTTGTGGATCAGAAAGTTTGTTAGGTCAGAAAGAACAGGGCAGCTGGATATCATCTGCATAAAAATCGTAACATGCGTTTTTCATATTGATGATTATCTGTCCAAGAGGCAACATTAACAAGGTAAATGTTACAGGTCCCAAATCTGATCCTATGAAACACCACAGGATAAGGCGGCAGAAAGAGAAATTAAATCTTGAAAGTCCTGAAATGAAATACTCTGTTATACAGATATAATTTTAGCTGTTAGCATAATTACAGCAAATAAAGTTGTTAAAGATTTCACTTTACTGTAGGGTTGGTGGGTGATGAAGTTCCAACCAAAGTTTTGCAGGAGAGCGGCAGTTTAATGGGGGACGTGTGCAGTGTCGTGAAGAATGCTTACGCACAGTGCGCAACTGTGTTTTTGGACCAAAAGGGGGTATTGTTGGTTGACTTTCTACCTGTTGGGACCACAATAAATGCTGACAGGTACTGTGAAACACTGGAAGAACTCAGAAAGGCATTTCAGAACCGGAGAAGAGAATGCTGAGCAAGGGCGTAAGCATTCTCCACGACACTGCGCGTCCACACATCGCCCGTCAAACTGTCGCTCACCTGCATTAGTTTGGTTGGAACTTCATCACCCACCCACCCTACAGTCTGGACTTTGCACACAGTGACTACGACCTGTTCCCAAAGTTGAAAGAACATTTGTCCGAAAGGCGATTCTGCAGCGTCGGCGAGCAACTATGACATGGGCATTGTAAAACTGCCACAGTGTCTACAAAAATGCATTGACCGAAATGGCGATTATGTAGGAAAATAAGTCTTCAAGCTTTAAAATGATGTAAATATTCTAGAAAATAAACGGTTATTTGTATTTCTAAAACAATAGGACACCTTATTTTGGGATTGCCCTTGTACTTCTAAAAGTCCGCTTGAAGGCTGCTGGCTGGACACGTGTAGTTAGTGCAGTGTAATGTGAATTCTCTGTGCATGAGTCCGCACAGTCCCAAAAGTGGCTGGCACAAGGATGTCCACATGGACCTTTGCGCTCACTGTCCAGTGATGAACCTAGCAAACCCACTTACACTGTTCGGGAGTACACTAGCAATATGATAGCCTGATGTGGGGTTTGTGTGTTCTTTTGGTCTCACACTTTTGTGTGAAAAGTTCACGTGAATGAACTGCTACACTATCCACCCAGTAGTACACAGAATATTTAATTTAAGAAAGTGTAATACATGTGCACATGATCCAAATCTGTAAGAAACTCTTGGATCTGTTTGTCACAATTTAGATATAATTGTTTGTTTGTCTTTAAAAAAAAAATTGACAGTTTTTATCTTTCATAAATTGTAGGGTAATAGGTTGGTTTGTGTAATGGTTTGATATGCAGTTTGTAATTATGACTCAGTCCACATTATGGCATCAAATGGCAGGAACAACCTAGGAATCCATTAATTATAGTGGGAGAACTAATGCCTAATTCAGCAAAAGGGTAACAAACCACAAGCAGCAATACGGTGACCCCAGATCATCGTAACTAAGTGGAGCCACAGCCACAAAGCAGATGACAGTATAGTGAATTGTTCTAGTTTTGCATCACAAAGCTTAAAACACAGGACTGCAGAGACAATACAAATGTCCTCAAACTGAGGTTGTAGCTTTTTTTTTTTTTACTGAATATGTAAGTGTTAAATCTAATATGTGTTTGTGTCTGTTCAGGCCCAGCAGATACTGTCAGCCTGCCAGGAAAAGATTGATGTGTCAAACACTGAGGGTTACGAACTTTTTATCACCCAGCTGAAAGAAGGCCTGAAGAATACCTCACATGAGACAGCAGCTAATCACAAAGTGGCGAAGGTGAGTTTAATTTAAAAAAAACCTTTTGTTTTCTAACTGTATGTCTCTGAGCTTCTGTACTGGAATTACTGTTCGGAAACTGTTCTTGAAGTATACTGAGAGATGTGCAGGAAATGTGATTTTATCGTGGTGGAAGCAAAACAGCAAAAGTATGAGGGAATTCATGACAGCGTTTATCAAATGTGAAGCATAGTTTTGATGTTCTTTGACTGTTGGTTCAGTCAATTTTGGTTAGAGAGAGACAAAACCTGCAGTTTCAGAATCTAGAACAAAAAAAAGATGTAAACACAAAGCGTGGCCCCGCCGACGCATCAGAAGCTGTCGGCTTTCAGCCCTGGCGTGTCTGTGGACGTGCCAACTGGTGAGAAAGCCGACATCTCACTAATTCTGATACGTCGGTGGGTCCACGGTTTACGTTTATGTCTTTGTGTGGAATCCGTTTACCTGCTCTCATTTACTGTTTTAGTTGTTTGGTTGTTGTTGAAATAGTTTTGTGAACTTTAACCTGAGATTCTGGCATTTCTGGCAAAGTACATTTATATTTAAAAATTTATTCAGGAATAAAGTGATGAATCCATATTACTTATTCAAGTTACTGATCTCTCTCTATCTATCCGCCAGCACTTTCAAACATGCACACAAAAGGCTACAGGAGTATCTGGACAACGGCCAATCAGAGAGGTCCCACCCCTGACTATCTATGATTGGTTTAGACCATGATATGGGTGTAATTGTGTGGTCAACAACAAAAACATGAGTTGCGGAGACTCTTTTTGTTTTTGTTTTTTACTCAAACTGCTGGTCGGTGCAACCTATAATTTTTTTTATTTTATTTTTTTTGTCGCACCATTAAGAAATTAAGTCGCATACATATGCAGTGTGCTGGGAACGTCTAGCAGAGGCCCCAGTCCGCGAGATCTTCAACGCACACCTCCGGCAGAGCTTCAACAGCATTCCGAGGGAGACTGGGGACATTGAGTCCGAATGGACCATGTTCAGCGTCTCCATTGCCGAAGCTGCTGCATTGAGCTGCGGCCGCAAGGTGGTTGGTGCCTGCCGTGGTGGTAATCCCCGAACCAAATGGTGGACACCAGAGGTGAAGGGAGCCACCAGGCTGAAGAAGGAGTCCTATCGGGCTTGGTTAGCCTGTGGGACCCCGGAGGCAGCCGACGGGTATCGACAGGCCAAGCGGAATGCGGCTCGGGCAGTGGCTGAAGCAAAAACTCGGGTGTGGGAGGAGTTCGGAGAGGCCATGGAAAAAGACTTTCGGACTGCCTCGAAGAGATTCTGGCAAACCGTCAGACGTCTCAGGAGGGGAAAGCGGTGCTCTACCTGCACTGTGTATAGTGCTGGCGGAGCGCTGCTGACGTCGACTGAGAAAATAGTCAGGCGGTGGAAGGAATACTTCGAGGACCTCCTTAATCCCACTGACACGTCTTCCGAGGAGGAAGCAGAGTCTGGGGATGAGGGGAATGACCCGCCAATTTCCGGGGGCGAGGTCACTGAGGCAGTTAAACAACTCCTTGGTGGCAGAGCCCCTGGTGTTGATGAGGTCCGCCCCGAGTTCCTGAAGGCTCTGGACGTTGTAGGGCTGTCCTGGTTGACACGCCTCTGCAATGTTGCGTGGAGATCAGGGGCAGTACCTGTGGACTGGCAGACCGGGGTGGTGGTCCCCATCTTTAAGAAAGGGGACCGGAGGGTGTGTTCCAACTACAGGGGGATCACACTCCTCAGCCTCCCTGGGAAAGTCTATGCCAGGGTGCTGGAAAGGAGAGTTCGTCCATTAGTCGAACCTCGGATACAGGAGGAACAATGCGGTTTTCGTCCTGGTCGCGGAACACTGGACCAGCCCTTTATCCTCTCCAGGATACTTGAGGGTGCATGGGAGTTTGCCCAACCAGTCTACATGTGTTTTGTGGACTTGGAGAAGGCATTCGACCGTGTCCCTCGGGGTGTCCTGTGGGAGGTGTTGCGGGAATATGGGGTGTCTGGCCCATTGCTACGGGCCATTCGATCCCTATACAACCGTTGCAAGAGCTTGGTTCGCATTGCCGGCAATAAGTCGGGCTCGTTCCTGGTGGGTGATGGGCTCCGCCAGGGCTGCCCTTTGTCTCCGGTTCTGTTCATAATTTTTATGGACAGGATTTCTAGGCGCAGCCAAGTGGCGGAGGGCTTTCGCTTTGGTGGCCTCAGAATCTCATCTCTGATTTTTGCAGATGATGTGGTTCTGTTGGCTTCATCGGGTGAGGGCCTCCAGCTCGCACTGGAACGGTTCGCAGCCGAGTGCGAAGCAGCGGGAATGAGGATCAGCACCTCCAAATCTGAGGCCATGGTTCTCAGCCGGAAAAGGGTGGAGTGCCCACTCCGGGTCGGGGATGAGTTCCTGCCCCAAGTGGAGGAGTTCAAGTATCTCGGGGTCTTGTTCGCGAGTGATGGGAGAAGGGAGCCGGAGATCGACAGACGGATTGGGGCTGCAGCTGCAGTAATGCGGACGCTGCACCGGTCCGTCGTGGTGAAGAGGGAGCTGAGTGTAAAAGCGAAGCTCTCAATTTACCGGTTGATCTACGTCCCTACCCTCACCTATGGCCACGAGCTGTGGGTAGTGACCGAAAGAACGAGATCGCGGATACAAGCGGCAGAAATGAGCTTCCTCCGAAGGGTGGCTGGCCTCTCCCTTAGAGATAGGGTGAGAAGTTCGGCCATCCGGGAGGGGCTCAGGGTAGTAGGGGCTGAGGTGGTTCGGGCATCTGACAAGGATGCCCCCTGGGCGCCTCCTGGGTGAGGTGTTCCAGGCATGTCCCACCGGGAGGAGGCCCCGGGGCAGACCCAGGACACGCTGGAGAGATTATATCTCTCGGCTGGCCTGGGAACGCCTTGGTATTCCCCCGGATAAGCTGGAGGAGGTGGCTGGGGAGAGGGAGGTCTGGGCCTCTTTGCTTAGGCTGCTGCCCCCGCGACCCGGCCCCGGACAAAGCGGATGAAGATGGATGGATGGATGGACATATGCAGCCAAATTGGTCGCACTCTAGAGCCCTGCATATAGATAGTCTTCTCACAAAACCCTACTTTTGTATTTATTTTTATATTTTGGTGCCAAAAGCAAATATTACTCGTGATTCAAGGAGTTATTTACACCTGGGTCTGTCTAATGGATATGGTATGTTAAAAGGTCCTGTTCACACCATGTAGTGCTTTCCAAAATCAGTACTTGGTTTTTGTTAACTGTTACTGTGTGTACACAATGTGTCACTGTAATCCTGGAACACTGAGCTAGTACATTGGATTTAATTGTTCTGTTGGCCAGTTTATTCCCAAATTTGGCTGCAACTGCAAATTTAGGCCATTAAGGCCAAATGTGTTGGAAGGACATTTTGAAGTGACTGTGGTTCTGTGGCCTGTCTCCCCCCCACCCTGGACCCCCACCAATTCGCATACAGTCAGAACAGGAGCACAGAGGATGCAGTCTCCATCGTGCTGCACTCTGTCCTCTCACACCTGGACAACAACAACACCCACGCCAGAATGCTGTTTATAGACTTCAGTTCAGCATTCAATACAATCCTCCCTTCACAACTCATCAGGAAGCTAACAGACCTGGGCATCAGTTCCCACATGTGTAAATGCTTACTGGACTTCCTGACCAACCGGCCCCAACGTGTCCAGCTGGATAACCACTGCTCATCTACCATCACAATGAACACTGGTGTACCACAAGGCTGTGTGATGAGCCCTTTCCTCTACTCCCTCTTCACCCATGACTGCAGACCTGCCGATGGTTCCAACGCAATCATTAAGTTTGTAGATGACACCATGGTGATTAGCCTCATCAATGACAACGATGAGGCCGCCTACAGGGAGGAGATGGATCGGCTGTGGAGCGTGTGAGCAGCTTCAAGTTCCTGGGTGTCTACATCTCCGAGGATCCCAACTGCTTCAAGCTGGAGGACTCTGAGAAAGAACCACCTGTCCTCAGACATCCTGGTGAAGTTCTACCGCTGCACCATCAAGAGCACTGTACACCGTGTACATTGTAACATACCCATAATAGACCCATATTTTTGTATCTGCTAATATATATTTTGTAATATATCTATATTATTGCTAAAGCACTTTCTGGATAGATGCAAACTGCATTTCGTTGCCTTGTACTGGTGACATGTGCAATGACAATAAAGTTGAATTCTATTCTAAGTGTTCTGTGTGTAATTTCTGCTGATAAGTTTTGTAGTAGTAGGACAGGACAAAGCAGGACAAAGCTGCTGCTACTGGCAGGTGTGCTGCTCTGCAGCACTTTTCCTTTGATGCCGTAACAATTATCTGTAAAAGAATTTTGATGATGCATGCATGCATGTATGGATGATACCTATTTGTGTGAATGTTATTCTGGATTTCATTGGAAAATCCAGGCCGCATAAGGCCGCTTGATTTTGTCCCTGTGTTTCTCTCCGTTTTTGTGTTTGTTTGTTTGTTTTGTTTTGTTTTGTTTTTAAACCCAGGACTCCCAAAAAGCAGCCAGTTCAGTTTATACTAAGATACAGCAGTGCAGAATTTTGTTTACATTACATATTGTTTATGTAACCCACTTGGTTTAATGGTAGACCATTAAATTGTCGACGCATGCCACACACTGTGTTTAGGATGTAGGTTTTCTTTATTTACAGTGATGCAGTTTACTCTTTCAGTCTGCCACGTCCGCCAGCTCCACCGTTGTCTCCAACTCCACACACCTCCAGGTGCCGGTACACTAGTGAAATAGGGGAGGCATGATTAGGCAGTGAACACCATCTGTTTTAACCAACCTCCCCTGGCAACTACCGACAGAACCCACTGCACTCCTTCCCTGCAGCCGAGCCACAGACCACACTCCGCTATAGTCTACTAAACTATTATTTTCTTTTAAATCCCCAAATGCAGCAGTGGTATATAGAAATTTAAGGATCAATGTAAACCACCAATAACATTTGAAATGGCTCATTTCAAACATGAACTTTAAACAACACTTTGAGTTTAGCACTCTGAAACATAAAACCGTAAACCCAAATAGGCCGATTGCTATCTGCTACTGCCACAGACTACTAAGAGCTGTTGCTACAGCTCCATTCTTTGTACCCATGTGCAATTTTAGGAATGCACCAAGCTCTCTATAGGTTCTCATGTGTGGCAAGAGATACTTTCCTGACAGCTCAATATTAAATTAATAACTGAGTAATATTTATTTGTATAGCACGTTTTATCAATAAAAAATTTAAATCCCAGCACTATCTGAAGCAACACTGAATACCACTGTGCACCCTGAATATAACAAAGTTTGTCAACATCTCACTACACATAGTCATCACCTCAATGCACTTATTTTTGTAGTTCAGTTTACCAAAAAGACAACGCACAATAAACAAAGTTGAGAAGATTCCTGTTTGGTTTTAGTTATTTTTATTTTTATAAAGATACTTCAACAATACGGTTGTCATGAAGTTTTTGTTTTACACACAGCTATCGTGAAGTGAAAAAGAGTGTAGGCCGAGTTGCGAATGGGACCACCAAAGTCATGGTTCTATTTTGATGCTGCTTAACTGTTGTTTTGTTTCAGATATGATTATATATAGACCCAACTCTTTCCTTTGACTATGCTCATAACTGCCTTTCCTTTCTTCCCCTATGCTTCTGATCTCAGTGGGCAACAGTGACCTTCCATCTTCCCCACCATGTGCTGAAGCTCGTGGCTAGTGCCATTGTCAGCGAGCTGAAGAAGATAAACCAGAACGTAGCTGCCTTGTCTGTGGCCTCATCCATCATGGACAGGCTCTCCTACCTCTTGTCAAGCGCCAGACCTGAGCTTGGGGTGGGCCCTGGGCGCTCTGTAGATAGGTGAGAGTAAGCTTTGTGTCACATTGTGCATATTCAGGTCATTTGCACTTGAATCAGAATAAATTTTTTAGGTATAATGAAAGTATGTTTTTGATTGAGCTTTTTAAACACAATAAAGAGTTTGTGGAGTAGTGTGTAGAGACGGTACCTTGCTCAGGGGTACTGCAGGGTTGCAAATGGTGGATTTGAACCCCTGACTTTCTGATCATGGGGCGAGTGCTCTACCTACTGAGCTATCCCTGCTCTATCTTTCAACTTAACCACTTAACTTAACCCTCTGAGACTTAAACATATGACAAAGTTTTCACACATACACTGCGTTCCAAATTACTATGCAAATTGTGTTTAAGTCTCATTAAAATTAAATAAGTTGTTTTTCAATTAAACCCATGGATGGAATAGTGTGTCAGGGCTCTTTGGATCACTGAAATCAATCTCGGACAACTAGGATCATTAGTTTGCCAGCTGAGCCCAACTAAAGGAAAAACTACTAAAGAAGGATGTTCCACATTATTAAGCAGATCAGCATTTTCAAGCAATATAGCAAGGAAAAAGGATCTCTGCTGCTGCTGAAAAGCCTGAAATAGTTGAATGCCTTGGACACGTAATGAAAACCTTAGATATTTCACGAAAGCATGATCACCATAATGTTAAGAGATTTGTGGCTGAATCAGAGCACACATGGGTTCATGCAGATAAAGGTACAATGATGAAGGTTTCTGCCAGACAAATACATCAGGGGGGCAGCTGCTAGAAGGCCATTACAAAGCAGCAAACAGATATTTGAAGCTGCTGCCGCCTCTGGAGCCCTGCGAACATCAAAGTGTAGGATCCTCCAGAGACTTGCAGTTGTGCATAAACCTTCTATTTGGCCAACCCTAACCAATGCTCACAAGCAGAAACGGCTGCAGTGGGGCCCAGAATTACTTGAAGACTAATTTTCAAACAGTCCTGTTCAATGATGAGTGCAGTGGAACCCTAGATGGTCCAGATGGATGCAGTGGATGATGCTTGGTGGATGGCCACCATGTCCCAACAAGGCTGCAACGTCAGCAAGGACGTGGTGAAGTCATGTTTTGGGTCAGAATCACGGGGAGAGAGCTGGTTGGCCCCTTTAAGGTCCCTGAAGGTGTGAAAATGACCTCTGCAAAGTATGTAGAGTTTCTGACTGACCACTTTCTTCCATGGTAGAAAGAGATGAGCTGTGCCTTCCGCAACAAAACCATCTTCATGCAAGACAATGCACCATCTCAAGTTACAAGGAATACCTCTGCATCATTGGCTGCTATCAGCCTAAAAGGAGAGAAACTCATGGTATGGCCCCCATTCTTCCCTGACCTTAATCCTATTGAGAACCTTTGAGGCATCCTCAAGCAAAAAACTATGAGGGTGAGAGGCAGTTCACATCCAAACAGCAGCTCTGGGAGGCTATTCTGACATCCTGCAAAGACATTCAAGTAGAAACTTTCCAAAAACTCACAAGTTCCATGGATGCAAGAATTGTAAAACTGCTATCAAATAAGGGGTCCTATTTTAATATGTAACTTGACCTGTTAAGATGTTTTTGTTTGAAATAGCTTTTGATTTCAGTAAAATTGATTTACTAATGCTGCCAATTCAACAAATGACCATTTTCAATTCTCTACAACCTATAAAATGTTTTGAAACTGTGTGCGTAATAACTTGGAACAGTGCATTTTAAGTTTTTTATTTTTGAAAAACGTACTGTTTTCATTGGGAGTTTTGTTCAGTAACATTTGAATTATACTCTTAACCCTCCGGCTATCCTGGGCCCTTTTTGTGCCACTTTCATGTTTTAAATGCATGCCATTTCCACTGTGTTCAGTGGAATATAACCAAATTTGCCAAAGGATAGTTTTTTTTCTGTCAATTTTAATATTTCAGTGTGAATTTCTTAAATCAGCCTAAAATGGCTGAGCAGCAAAAATCCCCACACCTCAAACCCTGGGGACCGTTTTCGGCCCATTGACTTCCATTATAAACGCTATTTTTCACTGCAGAATTATTACCGTTAACATCTGGGTGACGGCTTAGGTTTCGTTTTTGTTTTGTAGAAGAGGCCTTAGAGTTGTAATTTTTTTATTTGTCCACCAGGTGGCGCCCTTGCTCCACATTTGACCCCTGCTGGAAAACAGTGGGCTGCTTAGAGAGACCTGCGGGAAATGAAGCCTCATTTCCGGCGTGCAGCAGCGGCTTCGCCCGCTGATCGGGCGGGACCATTTTCGGCCCCTAGGACCGTGAGAGGGTGCTTTTTTTTTTTTTTAGTCAACAGGAAATGACGTATTTGTTGTCACGTGGTATCGGGCGTGTGTGCTGGAAAAAGGGGTCCCCGGTGATCGTGCCCCGGTAATCGTCGCGACTTACCCCGGCAAGATGCACTTATTTCGGCCTAGAGGAGGAGCATTTGCCGCCTGGAGACCATTTTCTGGTCCTGAAAAAAAAAAAAAAAGGCGATCGAAATGAATGTTGGTGCCAATCTTTAGTCCATCTAAAGGCCTAATTATAATAACAATTGAATATTACCTCAAATGTTTTTTTTTGGAAAATATTCAAGTTTTATGTTTTTTGGGGCAAAAAAAGCAGTGCGCTCATGTGACGAAACCGGGATATAAAGGGTTAAAATCCGCGAAATGTAATTAAAACTTGACATGAATATTTCAAGGAGAAGTAGGTCTAAAAGATTGGCTAATTTAAAGTGGAATAAAATATTAATATATAAATTTTTTATAGCACTTTTTTGGGCGTGGTCGATTAGGACCGATAGTGTGTGCATTTTATGAAATGCGCTCCTGCAAAAAAAATAAAAGTGGATCGAAATGAATTTTGGTGCCAATCTTTGGACCATCCAAAGGCCTAATTATAATAACAAACAAATATTACTTCAAATGTTTTTTTTTGGAAAATATTTAGTTTTTTTGTTTTTTGGGGCTAAAAAAACGGTGCGCTCATGTAATTAAACTGCGATTAAAAGGGTTAAAACCCCCGAAATATAATTAAAACTTTACATGAATATTTCAGGGAGAAGTAGTTTTAAAAGATTGGCTAATTTAAAGTGGAAAAAAATATGAATATATAATCTTTTTATAGCATTTTTTGGGGCGTGGCCGAAAACGGTCCCCAGGGTATTAGGTGTGATTTTTTTTTTTTAAAGGATCGCCAGAGGGTTAATGGTTGATGACTCAAACATTATGCTGACTGTCATTTGAATCGACAATTTCAGAAAATCAAAGAAAAATATAATTTGCTTAATAATTTGGAATGCGGTGTAGTGTAAACTACAACAACGATGTAGTCAAAACAGCATACCAGGTGTAATTTCAAGAATGCCTTGTATTATTCTAAAAGGTCTTGTTCTCTGCAGATCCCTGATGTACAGCGAGGCCAACAGGAGGGAAACATTCACATCGTGGCCACATGCTGGGTACAGGTGGGCTCAGCCTGATCCAATGGCACAAGCAGGGTTTTACCACCAGGTGGGTTCTGTGAGAATTCTAAACTGCCTTTACATCTGTCAGCTCTGACGAGCAATGTTATATGCACACATGTGGTTCACATGAATCACAATATTTGCAAGCACTCAAAGGGAAGATTTGCATGGTTAGTGGAAAATGTTGACATTCTACTTGACTGCAAGATTATGAAGTTAAAGGAACACACATGGACTCATCCAACCATATAACCATGTTAATTTGCTTTGTAATGCAAACTAGCTAAAGCTATGACAACTTTAAGTGCACCATTTGATAGGTTTGTAGCTCGAACCTATTCGCTGGAACGTTGAGGACAATATAATTACACAGCAAAGCAAGACACGGGTAGGCAAAGTTCTTCATGTTTCTCGTGCACGGGAGAGACCGGACAGGCGCCGTTCCTTCGCTTGACCCCAGTTGCTCTCGTCCGTTCTCCCGTAACACTGCCCTTTTATTGAGGTTACATGAATATGCATAGGTTCATTAACATATGACGTCTACATACAAACAAAGAGTACCTTGCCTGTGTGAGTGTGTGTGTGTGTGTGTGTGTGTGTGTGTGTGTGTGTGTGTGTGTGTGTGTGTGATTTGTGTGAGGTCAAGATGTGACCCTGTGAAGACTCCCCAAAGCTGGTGCCAGGCGTCTAGCAGATCTATCTAAACAAAAGGCTCTTATACTTAAAGAGATATACGTGTGTTTGCTATACCATATATCAACAAAGAGAAGATAGGACCTCTCTGATGTTCCTAGACTGTGGGTGTGCATTCTAGTGTGGAATACACACCAAGCCTTTGCAGCCTGCTAAAGATCACAGTCCTATCACTACACAATTGATTATACACCTCTAAGCATATATGGTTAAATATTTCTAAGCATAAATGACAATCAACAATACAAAACCTAACACCATTTTTATCTGTAGTGATTTCATGTTTGTTTGTTTTTTTATTAGTGCTGTCAATAGATTAAAAAAAATTAACTAACTAATCTCACAATTTTCTGTTATTAATTGCGATTAATCTCAATTACTTTATTAATAGCCTGGCTCCAATTACATTTTTTTATTCTTTATATTTTAAGTAATTATCGTTGTTCACCGAAGTCCAGTGGTCTCCGGTGAGAGCGACATTCCTTACTTGCACAAGCTTGCTGGACTGCTGAGCCCTCTGGTCCCCATACAAAGTGTGCAGTCTCGACACAATGGTTCCTCTCGAGGGCAGATTGTAACACTCATCTCCTGATGCAGCACGAATGACTTCTCTCAGTCCATCATCTTCTACTATGCTAACTGGTCGGCAGTTTTTAGCTATCCAAACAACCAAGGAATTGGTTACCTTTTCTCTCACATTTTTTGTTATTCGTCCACAAGCACCATACTCCTGAAGCGTAGACTGGCGAGGTCCCGTAGAGGTGGATTCAGTTGGGTGTTTTGCTCTCAGGTGATACGCCAGTGATGAACTGCTTCTGTGGTACTTGAATTCAGCGTTGCAAATTGTGCATCTTACTCTCGTTTTGTCCAACAAGCCATCAGGCAACTTCTTAAAGAGAAACTTTCCACCCAAAAGTCCGCCCTCGTCCATGCTTGCGTGTGTTAGCTAGTGTTAGCTAGATAGTAGCATGGTGTCACTTCTTCTTCTTCTTCTAATCATTTCTGTCAGGCCAAACGCCAGCATAGCACACTGTTGCCCCCTCCTCCAGAGGTGCTCATGAATTTAAAGGTCTTAGATTACAGGAAATTAATAAAAAAACAAAATCAGCGTTAAATTTTTTTAATGCATTAAACATTTCGCGTTGATCTTAACAATTAACGCGATAATTTTGACAGCACTATTTTTTATATATATTTATTTTTTACAACATGTGCTGTACAAACACTACATTCTTTACAATAAAAATCAGCAGGGAAAGTAGGCGGTCAGTGAAATTAACCCCCTCCCTACTGTGTTCCTGCAGCCTGCCTCATCAGGGGATGACAGAGCCATGTGTTTCACCTGCAGCGTGTGCCTGGTCTGTTGGGAACCAACAGACGAACCTTGGTGAGTGGATTATTAAATAAACACACATGCATCTTACTCACAACATAATAATTGTATTATAATGGCAAGCGTTTCTTTATTACTCCCCAGGTCTGAACATGAGCGGCATTCTCCCAATTGTCCATTTGTGAAGGGAGAGCACACACAGAACGTCCCACTGTCGGTGACACTGGCAACAACACCCGCACAGTTTCCAAACAGTCCTGATCGTTCAGACAAGATTGCTTGCTATGGTTTTGGCAGCTGCCCACAGTTCCTGGCTGCTGCCACCAAGAGGGGCAAGATTTGCATCTGGGATGTCTCCAAAATGATGAAGGTCAGAGTACCAACCAATCCTTGCCTGGCTGACTCTTTACCTGCACAATGGAATGCATGCACAACACAGCACTTTATAGTGCCCTACCAGGTCTTAGAACAAAAAGCAATGCAACAGTGATATCACAAATCCATCGACCTACTTTATTGGTAAAAGGCATGATGCCAGCAAGGGCACTCAAAAATGTCTGGTTAAAGCAGCTGATTAAAGTAACTGATCCTTGTTACCAACCCAAAGCACGTCTTTTAAGTTATAATTTCCCAGATACACATGGTGCATAGAAACAGTTGAGCAGCTTTGTTTTACTTTGTTACCATATCAGATTTGTAAAGAAGTCACACTATAACTAAGTCTATGTACGAGCCTCAGCAGGACACTAATACACTTCCTGAGGCTCTTTTCAACATGTTACATGATTTGATTGCTTACTTGCTTAGCTTGGAGCATAAGCAGACAAAAGTTGAGTGAGTAGGGCAGTCTTGTTTATGTTGTTGACTATGACTCCAGGTAAAAAGTGTGTACCTGTGTGTTCAACAGGTGCACTTGAAGTTTGACATCAACCCATATGACCCAGCCATTCTGAGACAGTTGATCCTGTCTAGTGGTGAGCAGGGCCAGCATGCACTAACTGAGTCTCGGAGACCAACTTTGGCATGGTTAGAAGAGTCATCCTCCTGCTCCGATTTACCCAAACTCGAGGGAGACAGGTAAAACACATTCACATTTTAATTCATTTAAACTTGAAAGATAATTTTATAGGAATATTGTGTTTGAAATTATTAATAAGGGTACAATGTTTTAGAGTTGACCAGCCCTTTCAGACTCATGGATTTTATAGTATTTCCAGTACAGAGAATGTTCCTGATACAAATTGAGAAGAAAATGTTCTTTGTTGCAGCATGTTTCTCCTGACAAACTCCAGCATACATTTCTATTCTGTATTCAACAGTTTATTTATTAAATTAATTATCTATAAAAACCCTATACAAAATGTATATTCAAAAATTAACTGGTTGAGTGTGGGGGGAGCATGTATAGCCAGTATCAGAAACTAATTTGAGCGTATAATGGCATCTGCTTCTTGGGATTTTTGTGGTGAACTTAGGTTTGAACTGATTGGTTTGTTCTGCTTTAAGTAGATGATAATGACTTGTCTGTGACATAAAATGTGACAGTTTAGCAAGAGGTAATGCTTTTCTGTTATGTGAGGGAAAAAAGGTGAAAGTGTTTAAAAGGGGGAAAAAAAGAGGAAAAAAAAAGAATAAAGAAAACCAAAAAAATACAATAAACAATGTAAAAATAAAAGTAAAAAGAAAGAGGGATTTAACTTAGTATTTGTAAGTTTTTACAGTCAGGGTTCTTAGTTTTTGTTTTATGATATTAGTCTTGATTTTTCTCACTTGTTGTTTTCCAGTGATGACCAGTTGGAGGACTCAGACAGTGATGAGCATTCCCGGTCAGAGTCAGTAACAGGTACAAGCATTTGTAACTTCCTTTTTTTTTCTTCCTTTTTTTTTGTAAAAGTTCAAAGAAACTATTGACATTGTTGTAGTTTCATTTAGATATTTCTTTTTATTTTGACTTTGACTTAACATTGATACTAATATTACTTTGTTTCAAATATTTCATGTGTCTAGCATCTGGTATTTAAAGTTTTATATTCTTTTTGTTGTTTAATGATTGTCAGCAAGCATCTTCTAGGTACATTTTTTGGCAGTAGGAGCCTATTACATTCTGCAAATTGCTGGGAAACCAAGTGAAAGTACATATTTCAGGGCAAAAAATTGTCACGGAGTTCAGTGTTTCTCTTTTTTAATAAATAGAATGAATAAATAGAATGTTTTAATAGTCTGAAATCATAACAATCATGAGATACTATGAGTGCACTAAGTTCCCAGTAGGGTTGGGTGACTGGACAAATATATCGACGATAGGCTGAGCCCATCGGCCATCGTTTTTACAAGGGCGATTTACTTATTCATTTGCCCATGAGTGAGTTTGCTAATAATGATGGAGCAGTCAACAGGAAAAAATAATAGGGCTGTTTTAACAGCACCCTCTTTCATCTGTGCGCAAATGCGCCCTCCTCAGAGTGCACCGAAATGCTCGTTGATGGAGCTGCAGAAGCTGGTGATAGCCCAGCATACTCAGCGGTGGACACGTACATGCTGTGCAAGTTTGTGGTGTTTCAGTACTTTGCTCGCACTATATGTCTGCACAAGTGGCACACTGCTGTGGTTACATCCTTAGGTTTAACTCTTTCATCCCAAATTGGCAACTTTATATATATTTTTTTTTAGGGCTGTCAGCGTTAACGCGCCATCATCACGACTAACACAATTATCAGTTAACCCATCTGTTGTGCAAACTGAGTCAAAATCCCTGAAATGTCTCTGTCAACGCATTTCGGGCAGTTTGTCCAAAGTTTATTCATTCTGTGCTCTAGATGGGTTGAGCGCGTTAAAAATTTGAATCGCGTTAATCATGACGACCGCGTTAACGCTGACAGCCCTAATTTTTGGGGGAAATTAGTTCGTCCATGTTTGGACTTCTGTATTGTTAACACACAAATCAGTCCGTGCATGATTACATTGCTCCGCCCATCAAAAAGTCTGCGAATATTTTGCCCATCGTCGATTATTGGACTGACAATTGTTGGTTGGAAGATTTTTACAACCCTATTTCCCAGCCTCATTTAAATAATGTTGTTTGAATTACTGATTTTGTTATAGTTTGGCGAAGACTAACTTGGACCATTTTTTCCCCCCTTCTCTTTCAGGCCAGCCGTCCCAGTGGGAGAGCATGGATGTGAGCCTAGGAGTGACGGCACTGAGTGTGCTCCAACAGCCTGAGAAGCTTCAATGGGAGGTAGTAGCCAGTGTGTTGGAGGATACTGTTAAGGACCTCGAGGAGCTTGGTGCCAACCCCTCATTAAACCAAACTAAGATTCATAACCAGGCCAAAACAAAGGACAAGGCCCCTGACCACCACAACATTCCCTTTCCTTGCTTGTTGGCTGGAGGCCTGCTCAGCTATCGCTCAGCATCCAGTGTTCCCATGGTTCGACCTACAACCACAACCACAGCTACAACACGCAGGACCGCAGATGGTCCACTTAGGACTCATGGGACCGAGCCCTTTCACCCTGGACCTCTACAGGAACAGGGTCCTATGGAGATAGAGACTTGTAATCCTCAAACTGCAGCACAAGAGCAGGGTTTCTCTAATTTAGCAGGTTCCCAACCTGCTAGCCCCTCTTCTCTTCCAGCTGTACGCAGGACTATACCTGTGCTTCTGCTGTACAGTATCAGAGAAGTAGATGACAAGTCCTCAGGACAAGTCTTTGCTCAGATGAATAACCTAATGAGCAAGGGGCTCCATGAGGAGGGCTTCACTGTGCCACAAATCATTGAGATGGAGTTTGACACCCACGAGCAGCTTCTTCTTCAGGACCCCCCCATCACTTATATTCAGCAGTTTGCTGATGCTGCCAATCTGGCAGGGTTGGATGGGCATATGGAAAAATGGAGCACACTGGCTGCAGCAACAGCCTCCAGTCCGCCTCGACCTGGAGCACTGGTACAGTGCTTGAGGCTGCCCAAACAGCTCGAGGAGGAGAATCTCTATGTGGACTCGATAACACCCTGCTGGGATGGTGTGCACCTGCTGGTTGCCCTGCAGCCCTGTGGCTCTGAGTCTCTGAGTGCTACAAACCAAGTAGAAGCTCTTAATAATCTCAACCGCCTGCACTCTGCACTCTGCAGCCAACGAAAAGCAGACCCCTTACATCCAGTTGCAAATGGGGTGGAAGGCCACCACCCAGGTGGATCGCCACCACAGACACCGCTCATCCTTCCCCCAGGAGACCAGCAGCAGCAAAGGTCCCCAAGTGATGAGAGTGGAGGTGGATATCTTGCACTATACAAGCTCAACTATTCCACCCGTATTGTCACCTTGGATGAGGAACCTATCAAAGTACAGCAGATCTGGGACTCTCGGGATGCCATTACCTCCCTTATTTTGCTTCCTCCTGATGTGCTTGACAGCAGGGAAGATGACAGTGAAGAGGCTCCTGAGGAGGCTCTCCCAACAACTCCAAAAAATAGCTCTTCTGGGCTTGGAACAGGTCCGTCAGGCTCTGCTGAATCTGGAACTGGGACTGTGTGTGGAGCAGCTACCAACAGCAGCAATACTACTGTTACCAGTCCCTCCACCTCTGCCTCCACCCACAAAGACTCCAAGCGGCTGGAGGTGACAGGCCTGGGCCACCTGGTGGTAACCACACGGGCTGGGTTTATTATGATACTGGACCTGTCCACACTAGAGGTCCTAGCTAAGGTGGAGCCACCTAAAAAGGAGGGGTCAGCAGAGGAGACGGACCCATTTGTCTCAGTTACCTATTGCTCTGGGACAGATCGCCTTTGTGCCTGCACCAAAGGTAGGTTTTTCCCTTCTTTTTGTTTCTGCATATTTCCCTGCTGACAGTATTGCTGCTGATGGAATAAATAAACAGACTTTATCTTTTTATGAAAGTTTTTCTTTCATGTGTGCAAATTTTCTTAGACTTATATCATCATATTATGTATTTTATGTTATAACTCATTAAGTCTAGTGTAAAAGTAGTGCCCTTTTGTTCACAAAGTTTATGGGTGTTCTGTATAAAACAATTAAGGGTCGGATTTATGTTAGATTCTTATTAGTAATCTCAACATAAAATCTGGGCCATGTGTATGTCAGTACTTTGGAAATTCCTTACTCATCCATCCATCCATCCATCCACTTTCTTCCACTTTATCTGGGGCCGGGTCGCGGGGGCAGCAGCCTAAGCAGAGAAGCCCAGACCTCCCTCTCCCCAGGCACCTCCTGTAGCTTATCCACTCAGCTCGTGGCCATAGGTGAGGGTAGGGATGTAGATTGACCAGTAAATTGAGAGCTTCGCTTTTATGCTCAGCTCCCTCTTCACCACGACGGACCGGTGCAGTGTCTGCATCACTGCGGCCGCAGCACCAATCCGTCTGTCGATCTCCGGCTCCCTTCTCCAATCACTCGCGAACAAGACCCCGAGATACTTGAACTCCTCCCCTTGGGGCAGGAACTCATCCCTGACCCGGAGTGGGCACTCCACCCTTTTTTGGCTGAGAACCATGGCCTCAGATTTGGGGGTGCTGATCCTCATTCCCGCTGCTTCACACTCGGCTGCGAACTATTCCAGTGCAAGCTGGAGGCCCCCACCCGATGAAGCCAACAGAACCACATCATCTGCGAGAAGCAGAGATGAGATTCTGAGGCCACCAAAGTGAATGCCCTCCGCCACTTGGCTGCGCCTAGAAATCTTGTCCATAAAAATTATGAACAGAATCAGTGACAAAGGGCAGCCCTGGCGGAGCCCATCACCCACCGGGAACGAGTCCGACTTATTGCTGACATTGCGAACCAAGCTCTTGCAACGGTTGTATAGGGATCGGATGGCCCGTAGCAATGGGCCAGACACCCCATACTCCCGTAGCACCTCCCACAGGACACCCTGAGGGACACGGTCGAATGCCTTCTCAAAGTCCACAAAACACCCCCCAAGTATCCTAGGGAGTATAAAGAGCTGGTCCAGTGTCCCGCGACCAGGACGAAAACCGCATTGTTCCTCCTGTATCTGAGGTTCAACTAGCGGACAAACTCTCCTTTCCAGCACCCTGGCATAGACTTTCCCAGGGAGGCTGAGGAGTGTGATCCCCCTGTAGTTGGAACACACCCTCCGGTCCCCCTTCTTAAAAATGGGGACCACCATCCAGTCCAGGGTTATTGCCCCTGATCTCCACGCAACATTGTAGAGGCATGTCAACCAGGACAGCCCTATAACGTCCAGAGCCTTCAGGAACTCGGGGCGGACCTCATCCACACCAGGGGCTCTGCCACCAAGGACTTGTTTAACTGCCTTAGTGACCTCGCCCCCAGAAATTGGTGGGTCACCCCCCTCATCCACAGACTCTGCTTCCTCCTCGGAAGACATGTCAATGGGACTAAGGAGGTCCTTGAAGTATTCCTTCCACCGCCTGACAATTTTCTCAGTCGATGTCAGCAGCGCTCCACCAGCACTATACACAGTGCAGTGCACTTTTTCCATGGCCTCTCCAAACTCCTCCCACACCCGAGTTTTTGTTTCAGCCACTGCCCGAGCCGCATTCCGCTTTGCCTGTCAATAACTGTCTGCTGCCTCCGGAGTCCCACAGGCTAACCAAGCCCGATAGGACTTCTTCAGCCTGGTGGCTCGCTTCACCTCTGGTGTCCACCATTTGGTTCGGGGGTTACCACTATGACAGGCACCAACCACCGTGCGGCCGCAGCTCAATGCAGCAGCTTCGGCAATGGAGATGCTGAACATGGTCCATTTGGACTCAATGTCCCCAGTCTCCCTCGGAATGCTGTTGAAGCTCTGCCGGAGGTATGTGTTGAAGATCTCACGGACTGGGGCCTCTGCTAGACGTTCCCAGCACACCCTCACTACGCGTTTAGGTGCCCCGGGTCTGTCCAGCGTCCTCCCCTGCCACCTGATCCAACTCAACACCAGGTGGTGATCAGCTGACAGCTCAGCCCCTCTCTTTACCTGAGTGTCCAGAACATATGGTCGCAGGTATGGTGATACAATTACAAAAATCAATCATCGATCTGCAGCCTAGAGCGTCCTGGTGCCATGTGCACTTATGGACACTCTTATGTTTGAACAAGGTGTATGTTATCGCCAAATTGTGATTTGCACAGAAGTCCAATAACAAAGCACCGCTCGGGTTCAGATCAGGGAGGCCGTTCCTCCTAATCGCCCCTCCAGGTCTCGCTGTCGTTACCCACGTGAGCATCAAAGTCTCCCAGCAGGACAACAGAGTCTCCAGGTTGAACTGCCACTCGCAGATGACAGTCAGGACCCGTTCCCTGACCCTAAAGTGAAGAAAGAAGAAACCTCCTCATCCACCAGGAAGAACCCCAACATCCTTACTCGGTTTCTCTTGTTTTATTTTAAGTAGTTGAATTATTTTATGAAATAATTGGACTGTGATTTTTGAAAAATATAACATAAATTTTTTTTAATGTTTTATTCTCTACATGATGCAGTATTATTTCTTGAATGAAAGGACATTTTGCATAACTAGTGAAACAACACTGTGTTCATAACAATGATGGAAGATGTCATCGAGTGACTCATTGGTTTGTTTAAAAGCTGTTGACTAGAAAGATTCCAGCATTTGTTTATTTTCTTTTTCTTGTGTAATATATACGGTGGGACTAATGAACCAGCAAACACAGATTTAGGTTGAAATCCAGCTCTTTGCGTGAAAACCTTTGTCTTCAGTGAATACACATGAAGAAGTTAAACAGTGTAATGGAATGCTATACTGCAAAAGTCTTAAGCCACGTATGATTTCGTTATATTCTACAAGGAAAATGGGACATTGGTGCAGTGATTTATTGAAACAAAAATAAAAAAGAATTCTCAAGAGCTTAAAAGTCAGTATTTGTATGTTGTAGTATGGTTGTCTTTTATTCTTTAGGCACGCCTTCTTGTCATTTCTTTAAGTAGTCTTCAGGGTTCTTGAAGTACTTTCCAAAGCTCTTCTTTGGATGTTGGCTTGATTTTGTTCTGTTGTCTATGTAGATGATCCCACACTATTTGAGGTCTAGGATCTGTAGGTAGGCCAATCCATGGTGTTCCATTCTGTGTTGAATGTAGGTATGTGTGGTGGGGCGTGGTCTGTGGTGCCGCATGGACGCACCTGCACGGCATCTGCAAATCACACCCGCGGTGTTAAATCACGGGGAAGCAGGGTTGAGAGGGTTGTTATGGTGGTGTAACAAAGAGGCAGTTATACTGTCAGCTCATCTTGATTTATTTTCCTATCTCTTAAATACATGATTTTTAGATACTGTTGATCTGTTGTAGGTAATTCCCTTTCATTGAACTTACTCAGTGCAGCAAATATAGTATGGGATGTCATGTCCCTCTGTGTCCTGGCTGAAGATGCCTATTCATATCTTTAAGACAGATTGCTCGATTGACTCACAGGTAATCTTCATCCAACTCCAAAGGCAAGGAGAAACCTGTCAATGTACCTGCAGCGAGCTAGACTAACCACAAGGAGTATGTTAATGAATTAGCTGAGAATGAGCCAGAACCATGCAAAGGTGCTGTTTCCCCTCATGTTCTTGCTCCCTGAGAGATGCAAGTTATGATTATTTCTTCATGATGTAGCTCCTTATCCCTTATCCCCCCGTAGTCATTACAGTTGTGCACATAGACCTTGTTCTTGAAAATATATATAAGTACACTGTCTTCCAAATTATTTTGCTAATGATATTTTTCTCTGATTTTCTGAAATAGTCAATTCAAATGACAGTCAGCATAATTTTTGAGTCATCAACCATTAGTGTAATTCAAATGTTACTGAACAAACCTCCCAATGAGAACGGTATGTTTTTCAAAAATAAAAAACTTAAAATGCACTGTTCCATATTATTAAGCACACAGTTTCAAAACACTTTAAAGATTGTAGAGAATTGAAAATGGTCATTTGTTGAATCTGCAGCATTAGGAGTTCATATTTAGAGAAATCAAGTTTTTTTTTTAATCAAAAACATCTTAACAGGGCAAGTTACATATTAACATAGGAACCCTTATTTGATAGCAGTTTCACAGTTCTTGCATCCATGAAACTTGTGAGTTTTTGGAGAGTTTCTATTTGAATGTCGTCGCAGGATGTCAGAATAGCCTCCCAGAGCTGCTGTTTGGATGTGAACTGCCTCTCACCCTCATAGTTTTTTGCTTGAGAATGCCTCAAAGGTTCTCAATAGGATTGCGGTTAGAGGAGGATGGGGGCCACACCATGAGTTTCTCTCCTTTTAGGCTGATAGCAGTCAATGATGCAGAGGTATTCCTTGCAGCATGAGATGGTGCATTGTCTTGCATGAGGATGATTTTGTTGCGGAAAGCACGGTTCTTCTTTTTCTACCATGGAAGAAAGTGGTCAGTCAGAAACTCTACATACTTTGCAGAGGTCATTTTCACACCTTCAGGGACCCTAAAGGGCCAACCAGCTCTCTCCTCGTGATTCCGACCCAAAACATGACTTCACCACATCCTTGCTGATGTTGCAGCCTTGTTGGGACATGGTGGCTGTCCACCAACCATCCACGACTCCATTCATCTGGACCACCCAGGGTTGCACTGCACCCATCAGTGAACAAGACTGTTTGAAAACTAGTCTTCATGTAGTTCTGGGCCCCACTGCAGCCATTTCTGCTTGTGAGCATTGGTTAGGGTTGACCAAATAGAAGATTTATGCACAACTCACAAGTCTCTGGAGGATCCTACACCTTGACTTTTGCGGGGCTCCAGAGGCGGCAGCAGCTTCAAAAATATCTGTTTGCTGCTTTGTAATGGCCTTTTAGCAGCTGCTCTCTTAATCTGATGTATTTGCCTGGCAGAAACCTTCCTCATTGTACCTTTATCTGCATGAACCCATGTGTGCTCTGATTCAGCCACAAATCTCCTAACATCATAGTGATTACGCTTATGTTTTTGTGAAATATCTAACGTTACATGAACATTAACGTGTCCAAGGCATTCAACTATTTCACTTTTTTAGCAGCAGAGAGATCCTTTTTCTTTCCCATATTGCTTGAAAATGCTGGTCTGCTTAATAATGTGGAACATCCTTCTTTAGTAGTTTTTCCTTTAACTGGGCTCACCTGGCAAACTAATGATCATAGGTGTCCGAGATTGATTTCAGTGATCCATAATGACCTGAGACACCATTCCTTCCATGAGTTTAATTGAAAAACAACTTATTTAATCTTTATGCCACTTAAACACATTTTGCATAATAATAACAAAGGATGAAGCAAGCTGTTTTATCTGTTTACCCTTGAAGGTCCATCCTTTAAGATCTACTTGCTGATTGGCTGCCCCTTGGAAATAGAAGGTTGAGTTGCTGGTGGTTTAGGGTTATGTGCTCACAACCAGAGGCGTTTGTCTGAGAGCAGAAGGTCGTCTTATGTGGCCTTTCATAATGTTATGAAAAAGTTGAAGCATTACCAGGACAAAAATTAGACCATTTTGTTTCCTTTTCATATTATTTAAGACAATTTTCAAATTGCTAAATGACAGTTAGAATTTTCTTAGAAGTTCTTCGAATTTTTTTGTCTGAACAATTTCACTGTGAAATTACTACCAGTGTCTATATTTATTTATTATTAGAACAAAATAACAATAATTTAATATGAATTTATTATATGAAACAACATAAAATCTCCTGAATAAGGATTAATATTTCTGAAAAACTGGAGGTTCTTTTTAGAGTATCTTTTTCTAATGTTTTTTTTGTTTCTGCTCTCCTGAAGGTGGAGAACTTCATTTCCTTCAAATTGGAGGTGTGTGTGAAGATGTAGATGACGGAGACATGTTTATTGATGGCCCCCTTTCTAAAGGGGCTGAACTGCTGCTTGAGGGGGCCAAACCCTCCTCTAACCCTTCTAGCCCCGGGATTACAGGTAGACCTGTCTCTAGACACATTGAGTCAGTAATTCACTACATCAGTTTTGATGCGTAACTTAAAAAGTGTTCTGGCCTTTGTTTAGGAGTGGACCTACTGGTAGATCAACCACTGACCACAGAGATTCTGATGTCCCTGGTAGAGCTGACACGCTTTGAGACTTTGACCCCACGCTTCTCAGCCACAGTTCCCCCGTGCTGGGTGGAGGTGCAGCAGGAGCAACAACAGCGACGCCACCCACAGCACCTTCATCAGCAGCACCATGGAGATGCAGCCCAGCACACACGTACTTGGAAACTTCAAAGTGACAGGTAGCAGTTTTAATTATCTGTACTGTTATGTCTGAGCTAGTGGCTTTATAGTGTAGGGATGCAAATTTGCCTAACAAGTGAAAGACTGCAGGAGAAAACGCAGTCCCACAGGTTTGTGAGGAGATTTTTCTTTAAGAATCACTCTTCCTTGAAATCTTTGCCTGTTGCCAACAAAGATAACAAAATACTAACTTTTTTTGTATGTATTAAGTACCGACTAGTGCTGTTGTACTGGTTTCTCCCTTCCCTGCTTTTAATGTCAGTGTAAATGGACCTCTCACATAGTGAGCAGACAAGAGAGGTGGAGCAAACATTTGAGCCAAGTTTAGTCTCTTAGATAACTGTTAGATTGAGCAAGAGAAGCAGACAGGGAAAGCATTAACGAGCTAAGCTTTTTAATTTTAGTCAACTTGAGTTTGTGCTAAAGTAAAAAAAATGTACAGAAAAAAGAAGCTGTTGGTGTAAAATCATCAGATCCTTTGCTCTTACCCTTAGCTTTAGTATGCTAGCCCACTAGCAACAGGTACACTCCAGCTGACACGCAGGGTAGAAAATCCAAAACCGTATAGAAATGACATGTACGGATCAACTCGTTGTCACCAGTCTGTGTTCCGGGTATCAGTAACACATCTCCCAGTTGATAACCAACATTTTGAATATTTATTTATGAATCTGCTGCTAATGTATCAAAACAGTTGTCAGTCTTGCTTGCTAGTCAGGTCTTCGCACATGTTCCAGTCACACTTAGACATAACTCATGTTTTGAATCATATGTACTTGAATCTCAGCTATAATCAACAGTTCTAGAGCAGCAAATTCTACTTTTGGTTTCTGTTTTGTATCTGAAATCTTGATCATACTTTCCTCATCTACTGGAGTTACAGACATTTCACCATCAACTGGTATGCTCACGAGTCTGTGTGTAGCTTGACATGCTTAATATTTGAAATGGTTGATAATGTGATCGTGTAGGAATACTTTCTTTAATAATGATGACCTCTGTTCTGTCTTCAGCTCTAGCTGGGATGAGCATGTGTTTGAACTGGTGCTGCCCAAGGCCTGCATGGTGGGCCATGTGGACTTTAAGTTTGTCTTGAATGCCAACATCGTCAACATTCCTCAGATCCAGGTCACTCTGCTTAAAAACAAAGCACCTGGGCTGGGCAAAGTCAGTGGTGAGGACATTGTTTTTATACAATTAATGATTGCTTTTAACCAGCAGTGTTTCAGATTAAAGCAGCTTTCTTTTGGGGGGGAAGTTTTCATCATTTCTCATTCAGTTAGTATGTATTTTATTCTTACTAGATAGAACTGACTTTATACATCTCAGTATTACTCCTTATCGCTTCAACAGAAACAGCTGTGGACAGGCAGATCTCGTTCCCTCTTTCCAATGTCCTTCATGCAAATGGAGAGAGAAATGGCCAACCTGTAATGCAAGACTTCACAGAGGACATCCAGTTCATGGACATAGAGGAGACATCAGGTCAAACATTTTAGGCAGTTTGAATTTATAAACACTTATTTGCCCTGCAGATGATCACTCACCTAGAACCTTTCATTTCAGATGATGATTCGACTTTGAAATTATTTCTTTCTTTTTGTAAATAAACTGTATGTAAACATAAAATTGTGGTTTCATATGCTTATTGCAGGCTCCATGTTGTGTCCATTCCTGGAAGACCACAAGGAGGACATCCTGTGTGGTCCAGTATGGCTGGCCAGTGGGCTAGACCTCTCTGGCCATGCTGGTATGCTCAGCCTCACTAGCCCCAAGCTGGTAAAAGGTAATAAACACATATACTGAAAATTAAGACCTGGCTATCAGACTAAAGCAGTTTCTATAGCCACCTGAATCTCGTACTGGTTTAGAATTAATATTTGTTTCTCCAGTGGCATTGGTGATCATCAAGACTGCCAAACACACAGTTCATTTCAAGTTGATGTAAATATAGGAATGATGACAATAAAGTTAATTTGTCAAACCAGTATTCCAAACTACTTTGGAAGCCCTTTATTTGGAAATTCATGGTCAAACTCCTAGATCGTCGTGACATAAACAATTCAGTGAGATGGTTATAATGCTGACTGTTAGATGTGAAATGACTTCCTGATCATAGCCTGCAGTTCATATTCATCTACACAGGTGTGTGTCAGTGTTTTACAATTGTCCTGTTGATCCCTCTCTGCTGCAGGCATGGCAGGAGGGAAGTACCGCTCTTTCCTGGTTCACATCAAGGCAGTAAGTGATAAGGGCACGGAGGAGAACCCCCGCCCCGTGGTGAGAATGCCTAGTTCCAAGCCTCAGGGCACCAAAGCGCACTCACTGTCAACCCTCCTTCAAAGGGCTCAGGCTTCTAAGGTACACAATTACAGTTCCTAAGCCAGTCAGATGGCACATAAGTGTTGGATTTCATCAAGTTACAGCCCGTTTAGAGTAATGTTTCTATATGTTTTGTCAACCGAGGCTGTCGGCTCATTTGTTTCCACTGAAAGTGGAGAGTTTATTTATTTTTTAAATAAAGAAAAAAACGGAAGATGTTAACTTGATTGGTCCAAAGTGAACTATTGAATAATTCTTATACTATGAAAAGTCTTGCTTTTGCAATCATTTTGTTTTCCAAGATAAAAACATTCCAAAAAAAATGAACAGCTGGTCTACCCTTGACTTTGTGAAACTACCAAATGCCAAACAAAGCCACATTCATGTATTTGCTACCTTTTATTTTTGTGTGTAGGAGAAAGTCTCCGCAGTGAAGACGGAAACCTCAGCTCCATCAAAGAAAGTAGAAAACCTGCGAGGATGCGACCTGCTTCAGGAAGTTTCAGTCACAATCAGAAGGTTCAAGAAGACGTCAATTCCCAAAGAAAGGTCAGATAACTGCTGAGGTGCTGCTGGCACTGTGGTCAGGTTAAACATTTAACACAGATACATTTTTGCTTAGATGGTTTTTGTGGTGGTTTTTTACAAGTTAGCTGGTCTGTGTCTGCTGCTCTGTCGTTTTCAGGGTCCAACGCTGTGCAATGCTGCAGTTCCCAGACTTCCATGAGAAGCTGCTGGATGCACTGTGTCGGCGAACAGAGGGCGACCCAGCCACGGAGCATGCCCAGAGCCTCATCCTAGATATCTTGTGCTGGCTGGCTGGGGTCTTCTCCAATGGACCTTGCAGGTAGAAGTCAACCTGGAGACATACAGATATAAGATAGCATTACCATAAGGGCTCTAGATTATACATGACCATCACGTTCACATTGTACTAATTGGAATATTGCATTTTGTGTCCTGTTTTTAGCCTAAAAGAAGGAAAGGAGAGTCTGCAGGTGAAAACCAGGACGAGGCTTACCGATATTGTACGGGTGTGTTTCTTTGAGGCTGGCCGGAGTATAGCACACAAATGTGCTCGCTTTCTTGCACTTTGCATTAGGTAAGAAGCCTGTTTGAGCCAAAGATGCAGACAGTTCTTTTACAATTGGGCAAATTTACAACTTAACACGCATAAGGTAGAGGCCTTGTTCACTGATGGAGTGCTAAGATGCTGTTTGTTAGGCAGGTCCACTTATTTGAAAAGGGAAGAGAGACAGAGTGTGCAGTTAATTTCTCACATTCGGCATAAAAAGAAAGTAATGGGTGCTCTGCTGAATGCGTGGTGTCAGCCAACATTATGTTTTTAAGGGTGAGAGGGCTCTACCACAAGTCAAGGCTTACATTAGGGGTTATTAATTTCTTGTAATGTAACATGTGTTCTCTCTTGGTATCTTGTGTTTTGTTTTTTAGGTTTACTTAAATAAAATAACAAGCACGTAGTTTTGTTTCTTGTTACAGTAATGGGAAAGGAGAACCAAGTCAGCAGGGTTTTGGCGTGAGCCTTCTGAAGGCTCTGCTGGACAATATGCCTTACTTGCCTGCAGCAGCAACTGGTGGTGAGTGATTGAGCAACATCTAGCACTCTCCCTTGTCTGTGTTTCTTGACTGTCCAGACTTGATGTTTTACCCTCTCCTCTTTCTTCTGTGGGCTTCCAGGCTCAGTGTTCTGGTACTTTGTGTTGTTAAATTACGTGAAGGAGGAGGACCTGGCAGACTGCAGCACTGCTTGTGCCTCCCTGCTCACCGCCATCTCTCGACAGCTGCAGGACCGCCTCACACCACTGGAGGCCCTGCTGCAGACCAGGTATCTGTATAGCTCTTTAGTCTAAACCCTAGGTTCATAAATTACGTTTTTCTCATCTTATCGTCACCTTATTTTATCCCCCTTTCTTGGATGTTTATCTATTCGTTCCCAGGTACGGACTGTACAGCTCTCCATTTGACCCAGTGCTCTTTGACTTGGAGGTCAGCGGTTCCTCATGTAAGAATGCCTTCAACAGCAGCATCGGAGTGCAGTCTGATGAGATCGACCTCTCCGACATACTCTCAGGTATGAGCACTAAAACTTCACAGGAATTTCTTTCTGTGACCACTGACCTGAACTTGCAGATCTTAAAGCACTGCTCTCCTTTATCACAAGAAGGCTCTATAATGTGAAAATGAAATACATTTTAATGACCAAGTCTGCTCTGACACCTAGTTGAGAGGGGAAAAAAACTCAAAGCATCTTTTACCTCGCAGGGCTTTTTAAAGTACAGTGTGCAAAATATACACTGAACAGTTTCATAATATCTACTATATAATAAATCATTTCAAACTACAGACTTGTCTTGGCTTGTCAGATTTCAGTGAGACTTTTTGCAACTTCTGATTTGGCCTTTCCTGTTGAAGCTGCAACTTATGTGGGTCTACCCATCCACACACCAAAATTGCACCTTCACTGGACCTGAAAGAGTCCAGTCAAGCTTTATGCAAAAAAAAGCAAGCTAGTAAACTGAGAAACCCTTGAAGCCCATCAAGTGGAGACACTTCTGTTGAAATAAAATTCCACAGGGTAACTTGAAAGGAGGCTGAATAAGGTGCCCCTGAGTCCTCCCTTAGTTAAGCTGCAATAGGTCTGTACTAAAAAGTGTGGGGTTTTTTGGTGTGTGTGTGTGTGTGTGTGTGCACCCTCTCCAGTCACCGTCAACAAGCCACGGCAACTGGCTGCTCCTCCATTTGCCAGTTCTGCTGGGGGTTTCTTCTTGTTAAAAGGGAATCTTTCTTTCCCACTCTGACCAAGTGCTTATGGAAAAAATTAAAAAGAGCATTATGTTTTAAGGGTGAAAGGAGGAACTCAAATGCTTGTTAAGCATATTTTTTTTCAGTTAGTTTTGAATGTTGTATGTTTCGTAGGGAATGGAAAAGTGAGCAGCTGTGCAGCAGCAGAAGGCAGCTTCACAGCATTAACAGGACTCTTGGAGGTGGAACCTTTGCACTTTACTTGTATCTCCACCAGTGATGGCACACGGGTGGAGCGAGATGACGCCAGCATGTTCACTGGTAACCATTTGATCTTAGCTTGGTTTTAGCTGAGGTTTTAGTATGGGAACTGTCCTTTCTTGAAGTTGTATTCTTTGTTTCCAGTGAGTACATTTGGTGTGACCCCAACAGTGGGCGGCCTGTCAACGGGAACGGTTGGAGAAGCTTCTACGGCTCTGAGTTCTGCAGCTCAGGTGGCTCTCCAGTCGTTGTCTCATGCTATGGTGTCAGCAGAGCAGCAGCTGCAGGTCCTGCAGGAGAAGCAACAGCAGCTGCTGAAGCTGCAGCAGCAGGTGAAGAACTAGTTCAGTTATCTGGCCTGTTTAAGCTGCAGGAGCTCAACAAAACTCAATGACAGGAGTGCGGTCATATTAGCATTTTCTTACCCTAAGACAGACTAGCTATTAGAACACAATAGAATAGAACAGAATAGAAATGGTTCAAAAGTAAATAATCACACACTAGGTAGAGAAGTGATGAAATAGGAGTTTGTTTGGCACTGGTTTCTGAGAACCAAATGACCAAGTTATAAAACTTATTTAGCAGAAATCTTTATGACATGATGATGTAAGAAAAAGTCTCAAAGGTTCATAAAGGATATGAAGCCAAATGTTACAGATTGTTAATTTCTTCCACCGAGAAATGCTATTATTGTAGCAAGGACTTGATACAGTTTAAAAACCTAACCACAGTTCATGGCTGTGGAAACCATGTTCTGACTGGACACTAAATGTTTGCACAAAACTGAAGAGATCCAAGAAATTAAAAGACAAGAAATGCTGAAAGCTTTTTCCAGTTTTGGATTTCTCTAAAGTTTGCCATGTTGCTCTAATACAAATCTAGTGTTTTTATCCTGTGGCTGTAATATTCTTTGTATGCTGTAAACAGAAGGCCAAGCTGGAGGCTAAGCTGCATCAGACCACCTCAGCAGCAGCAGCTGCTGCCTCAGGCGTGGGACCTATACACAACTCTGTGCCTTCAAACTCTTCCTCCGCGCCAGGCTTTTTCATTCATCCTTCTGACGTCATCCCCCCAACACCTAAAACCACACCCCTCTTCATGACCCCTCCTCTCACACCCCCCAATGAGGTGGTTTCTGCAGCCTTCAGTGCTGAGCTGGCTCACCTGTTCCCTGGTTCCATGATGGACCCTGGGCCTGTCAACCTGGCTGCACACAAGAACACACAGAAAGCCAAACCAGTTAGTAACAAGTAGCTCCATGCTTTGTGGCTATTTATCCCTGAGTCATTGGGATATTTATATAGCTATTGCTGCATATATCACTTTCAACAAATGATTTTAGATCTAGATAGATTTATCTAACTTGATAGATTGCTTTGCAGTAAAATGAGAAATGTCTCTCTTTCTGCCTCAGAGCCCAATGGGCAGTGGTCTGGCTTTGGCCATTTCCCAGGCATCTCACTTCCTGCAGCCTCCTCCACATCAGTCAATCATCATAGAGCGGATGCACTCGGGTATGTCATGTAGGACTATTCCATATTGACCACCTAACCTAGTGCTTAAATGTCAATATTTTAAGACTGGAAGATTCTGAAACTTTCTGAAAGTTTTAATCATGTTTCATTTGTTGCTAATTACGTTAGGAAATACCGTCAAATTAAATATTTGTGGAAAATAAACTGAGCTTGCTCATGAGTGTGCTATGTTTTTCCTCCCAGGAGCTCGCCGTTTTGTAACTTTGGACTTTGGCCGTCCTGTTTTGCTGACGGATGCTCTGATCCCCACCTGTGGCGACCTGGCCTCTCTGTCCATAGACATCTGGACTCTGGGTGAGGAGGTGGATGGCCGCAGGCTGGTGGTGGCCACAGACATCAGCACCCACTCCCTCATTCTGCATGACCTGCTGCCACCACCTGTTTGCAGGTTCATGAAGGTCTGTTTCTCTCTGTTTTACTTTGGGGCAGAGTTGTGGGTTGGCTTACGTGATGTTTTAAATTTCTTTGTTGAGTTAAAAATCTGCCGCAATGATGGATGTAATACTGCTATTGTGGGCTGCCTCATATTCTCAGATCACTGTGATTGGGCGCTATGGCAGCACCAATGCTCGTGCTAAGATTCCACTGGGCTTCTACTATGGCCACACTTATATCCTGCCTTGGGAGAGTGAACTGAAGCTGATGCATGATCCTCTTCGGGGAGAGAGCGAAGCTGCCAGTCAGCCAGATGTGGATCAACACCTGACCATGATGGTGGCTTTGCAGGAGGACATCCAGTGCAGGTGAGACAGGAAGTAAAGCAGATACAGATGCCTCATTTGAGTTTGACTATAGCTTCATTGAACAGACTTGAGATATTTGGTGGTGTCTGTGGCTCAGGAGGTTGAGCAGGTCATCTCCTAATTGAAAGGTCAGTGAGTTGATTCCTGGCTACTCCAGCCTGCATGCCAAATATCTTTGAGCAAGATACTGAACCTTAAGTTGCTCCCGATGTGTTTATCACAGTGTTAATGTGTGTGAATGCTAGATGGAAATGGTTAAACAAGACATGTATAAAGCACTACAATGTCGTGAAAAAGAGTTTGACCTCTTCCTGATCTCCTAATGTTTGTGTATATTGTATATCACACTTTTTATATCACTACGTGTATCACAAGGTTTCAGATCATCAAACAAACTTAATTATTAGATAATGATAACACAAATAAACACAAAATTCAGTTTCCAAATGAAGTTTATTATTATTAAGGGGAGCTGGTTGGTTACCCTAGCAGCAACAGCTGCAATCAGGTGTTCACAGTAACTCCCAAAGAGTCTTTTACCGCACTGTGGAGGAATTTTGGCCCACTCATCTTTGCAGAATAGTTGTAATTCAGCCACATTGGAGGATTTTCAAGCATGAACCCCCCTTTTAAGGTCATGCCACAGAATCTCAATTGAATTCTGGGTCAAGACTCTGACTAGTCCACTCCAAAGTCTTCATTTTGTTTTTCTTAAGCCATTCAAAGGTGGACTTGCTGGTGTCTTTTGGACCATTGTCCTGCTGTGAAACCCGAGTACGCTTCAGCTTGAGATCATAACCAGACAGCAGAATTCATGGTCCCATTTACCACAGCAAGTCTTCCAGGTGCTGAGGCAGCAGAGCAGCCTCACCAGCTTCACCACTGTTCAGAGTTTTCTCCATTTGTGTATAATGGATCTGACTGTGGTTCAGTGAAGTTCCAAGGCTTAAGAAATGGCTTTTAGCCCTTTTCAGACTGATAGACATCAGTGATTTTGTTTCATTAGATCATGGTCTGCTTCAATTTGTCAGATGGGTTCTATTTAAGTGGTTTCTTGATTCAACAGGTCTGCCAGTAATTAGGCCTGACTATGTTTAGTAAAACTGAACTTAAATATCCAAAAGTTGATTCTGCTCATCTGGACGTAGCATTTTGTGGGAGAAACGTTTCGTCACTCATCCAAGTGACTTCTTCAGTCTCAGCTGACTGCAGGTTTCCCCAATCTTATAAACAGTACATTTACACAATGACTGAACCCAGCCCACTGAAGGAACAATGGGCTGGGAGGTCAGTTCCTTAATCTTAATATGCAAATTCTCATGACCATTGATCAACAACCACTGACCAAAACCCACTGATCAAAGACCACTGATCAATGGCCATGAGTACCATTCACAGAGTTGGGGAATGGCTGCAATCATAGCATTGTAAGATGGCGAAAGCTGTACCCTTAAGCCCCCTCCTCAATTCAGAGATGGTCTTTCCCTTTTCACGTAAATGGTCTCCTTGACTCCGCGCTCAAACCAGCGTTCCTCCCTGTCCAGGATGTGTACATCCTCATCTTTGAAAGAGTGTCCACTAGCCTGACGAGGTAGCTCTTCTGTGTTGTGCCGTCCGCTTCGCCAGAGGTTGTTTGGTTTCCCTGATGTATAAATCCTGACAATCCTCCTGGCACTTAACAGCGTACACTATGTTACTCTGTTTGTCTCGGGGGACCCGATCCTTGGGGTGGACCAATTTTTGGCGCAGCGTGTTTTGGGGTTTAAAAGCCACAGAGACCCGGTGTTTAGAAAAAATGTGTCTCAACTGCTCCGATACTCCTGACACATATGGGATCACTACAGGGTTCGCTTGGGCAGCGGTTGTCCTTCTCTCCTGGATCGGCTGGAGCTTTCTTTAGGTGCCTTTCCAGTTTTGACAAAGGTCCACCTGGGATAACTTAAATAATGTAGTGATTTCATCTGAGGGGCGATCGTGGCTCAAGAGTTGGGAGTTCGCCTTGTAATCGGAAGGTTGCCGGTTCGAGCCCCGGCTTGGATAGTCTCGGTCGTTGTGTCCTTGGGCAAGACACTTCACCCGTTCCCTACTGGTGGTGGTCAGAGGGCCCGGTGGCGCCAGTGTCCGGCAGCCTCGCCTCTGTCAGTGCGCCCCAGGGTGGCTGTGGCTACAATGTAGCTTGCCATCACCAGTGTGTGAATGTGTGTGTGAATGGGTGGATGACTGGATATGTAAAGCGCTTTGGGGTCCTTAGGGACTAGTAAAGCGCTATATAAATACAGGCCATTTACCATTTACCATCTGCAAAAGAAGTTTGTAAATTTTTTGGTGGTGTTGTGAATTTTCCAATTTTGTATTTATTTACCAGGTATAATCTAGCTTGCCATCGGCTAGAGACTCTTCTGCAGAACATCGACCTGCCACCTCTCAACAGCGCCAACAATGCCCAGTACTTCTTAAGAAAACCAGATAAGGTTGTTGAGGAAGATCAGCGTGTTTTCTCAGCCTACCAGGACTGCATCCAGCTGCAGCTACAGCTTAACCTGGCTCACCATGCGGTTCAGCGGTTGCGTGTATCACTGGGTACCAGCCGCAAGTCACTCTCAGCAGCTGGGGCTCCGGAAGCAAAGGAGCTAGTTCACAACTCCTCCACAGAGCAACTGAGAACCATCATCCGCTACTTGCTGGACACACTGCTCAGCCTGCTGCATTCTAATAATGGTGAGCTGAACTCTGCTGGATCTGCTTTTTAGTGAAGTTGTACATTTCACAGATGACTTTGTTAGTAACGTGTGGATTGAAACGCTGTTACACATGATTGATTCATTTTTATGGGTATTTTTAGGCCATTCTGTCCCCTCGGTGCTCCAGAGCACATTCCATGCCAAGGCCTGTGAGGAGCTCTTCAAACATCTTTGCATCAGTGGGACGCCCAAGATCCGACTTCATGCCGGCCTGCTGCTGGTGCAGCTTTGTGGAGGCGAGCGCTGGTGGGGCCAGTTCCTCTCTAATGTACTGCAGGAGCTCTACAACTCTGAACAGCTGCTCATCTTTCCCCAGGACAGGTAAAGAACTATCAGATTCCATATAGTCACAACATTTTAGATTAATGTGAAATTCAATAAATAATAATAATAAATAATGAAAAAAGGTAGGGTTTTTAATGAAAAATAAAATAATTTTTCAGTCCCACAGGAAAATCTAATCATGACATTACACATTGGTTTGTATCAAAATGTTGACTTCTAATGAACGGTTAAAAAAAAAAAGAAGGAAGGAAAGGAAAGGAAAGGAAACATAAACCAAATCAAAACCAACCTCTCCCACCATAGAGTTGTTTAACCCTCTGCAGTCGATGGATACGCTGGCACGTCCAAATCACATGACCAATTTAAGATGACACAGCAACAAGATGCAACGACCCAGATTCTTCATTTCAAAAGTGTGGATGTGTGGACTGTATATGAATTTATAATTGTTGATCGGCCATGTAAACCCAGAGTTATGATAAAAAATACATGCGGTGTATTTTTCTGAATAAAACAGTGGTATTTACTCCTGGAAGAAATGGTAGAAACAGTGTTTTCTAACTACAGTGCTATAGCAAGAATTCTCCGCTTGCAGAGCAAAAAGAAAGGAAAAGAAAAAAAACACCCCTTCCCTATTGGTGTTAAAGTGTACCATGTTGACCAATCAAAAAAGTATATGGCAACATGTGGTATGTGGTTGGCTAGGGTGGCACTAACAAAGGCAGAGCAGTGAATGAGGGATGGGGCTCTCACATGTACTCTACCCACATAAACTGTCTGGAACTGCTGGCAGTTCACCTGTCGCTAAAACATTTTCTGCCTTGGCATAGAGGTCATCATGTTTCATTGAGATCGGACAATTCCACATTTGTGGCCTACATCAACAGACAGTGCCCCAAGTTACACACACTGGCACACAGACTGATGGTCTGGAGCAGTGTTCACCTGCTGTCTCTGAGAGCAACTCGCATGCCATGGATCTTGAACTTTGGAGCAGATCTTCTCTCTAGGGGCAACTCACTGTGTGGAGACTGGAAGCTTCACCCGAGGTGGTGAAGCAGATCTGGCTGCAATTCGATCAGGCGACTGTGGACTTGGAGAATGCTCAGTGTCCCGTTTTTTTTTTTTTTTGTTTTGTTTTGTTTTTTCCCCCCTGCACGATTAGAAAGCTCCACTGGGGATGGATGCTGTGGCTCACAATCTCCAAGAACCCTCCTCTATGCCCTCATTTCTCCAACTCTGCCCAGAGCGAGAGAGAATGGTCACGTTGTCATCCTGATAGCCCCACACTGCCCAGGGAAGCACTGGCTGGTGGAGATTTTTCAGCTGCTGCGCAGAGACCTCCTGTCTCTTGCATGGGGGGAAATATTCCATCCCCACCTAGAGAGGCTAGCTCTATGTGAGTAGTTTAACCTGAACACTGTGGGGCTTCCCCACAGTGTTATCGACGCTAGTCACTGTTCTAGAGCGTGGCGTGTGTTTGAAAAGTGGTGCTTAGAGCTGCATTCTCTTGTTTCCCTTTTGAATCCCTGGAACAGGTTTGAGTTAACATTTCTGTCCTTGAAGACAACTCTATATGAAGGTCAACCTTGCCTTTATCCCAAAGGTTCTTGGCACATGTTCCTCTGTAGAACTGCTGGCCTTTTACCCACGCCTTTCACCTCAGATTCCCACATATGGGAAATCCTGTGTATAAACAGCGCCTTTCCTATTGGATAGTAGGAGCAATTGCCCTGGCCTTCACTAGCAGGGGTCTTCAGCCTCTTGCCCCACTAGAGGTCTGGCAACCTCATGGGCTCTCTTTAAGGGAGTTTCTATCCAGGAGGTGTGTGCAGCTGCATGGTGGGCCTCACCTCACACATTTGCTAGGTTTTACAGGCTAGATGTAACAGCGCCTAACCTGGTGCATTCAGTTCTCTGTCTTCCCAGGTGGGAGCTTCTCCCCTGTGAAGTGCTATTGGTGACAGTTGTCTTCTCAGCAGGCATGTCTGTCAATCTGGGAGTTAGTCTTCCTCCTATAGTGAGACACGAAACAAATGCTATCAAAGAGAACTTCAGGTTATGTATATAACCCCGGTTCTCTTGAGTAGCATGAGTTAGTGTTTCACCAGACCACCCGCCTTCTATGGAAGCAAGGAAGAGGTGGACTTGCTTTGAATGACATCTGAGGCACTAGCCCCTCATGACATGGGCGTCACTTAGCCAGCCTGTAAAGACGTAAAGGTATTTGAGCTTCTGATGAGGTCACACAGGAGGCCTTCTCATAGTGAGACACTCACTGTACTATGCTACTCAGAGAACTGGGGTTATACACATAACCTTAGGGTTTGTTTTTTGTTTTTGTTTGTTTGTTTAAAATAAACAAATCCACAAACTAGCTGATGTTTAGTTCTAACTTCGGCTCCTGAAGCACAGAGACTAACAATATCCAATAGGGAGTCGCACATGATGATGGGGACCAGTAAGAAGTTCGCCATCAAATAATTTATACAAGCAATGAACAGTCTCACAAAGACTTGCATGGCTATGTGAACAAACAGAGAACACTCAAAACAATCAACATCAGGGCACAAACTGCAAAGAATATGGAATACACCAAAGACTATCATGAAGCCATGCATATCCTGAACATGTAACTCTTCCAGCCATGTTATTATGCTTGTAGGTGTATTTTGTTTTTAAAGGGAATTGTACTTAATTTTCATGTCATTTATTGTCACAGCTTGGATCATAGATGCTTGGCTTTTAGTGTTGCCTTTTCTCTGGTTACTATGCTGAGGCAAGTCTAAAAACTGCAAAAGTATTTCACTGCAACACAGTAAAGTGCCCTCTCAGTCTTTTGGCTGCTTAGATTTGTCTACTCATACATGGAGATGCAGAAGCACAAATTATGTAGCACGTCGTTTGGCTTGTTCTTCTGGAGACATCAAACTTAGCTTTCAGGTCTTATGGATGCTGTGGATACTAACTGCAGTATGCTTAATCTGTATTCATGTTAGGGTATTCATGCTCCTGTCATGCATTGGCCAAAGATCCCTAAGTAACAGCGGTGTTTTGGAAGGCCTTCTGAATCTCCTGGACAGCCTCCTGTCTCCACTGCAGCAGCCACAAGCTGCCGCTCAGCGCAGAACTGAAGGTAAAGCAACTGAGAATAGCGTCTTTGCAGCACCTGATATGTTAACTTGAGTTAGTAGAAGTTACAGATAGAGTTAAAGTCAGTGTTAATTATTATGTAGTCAGATTTATTTATTTTTAAACAGACTGGTTTGTTCAAAAGTGGGATACAAGAGTGTGTTTGAAATGAAGTTGATTTTTTGTTTGTTTGTTTTTGTAAAAATTAAACAGGTGTTTTGGATATTCCCATGATCAGCTGGGTAGTGATGTTGGTCTCCAGACTGTTGGACTATGTAGCAAGTATCGAAGATGAGGCCTCAGGAGGGAAGAAGCACCTGGGAGGGAAAGAGCGGGAAAGACCTGTAACAGGTAAAATACCTGCATTCTACATTTCCCTGATATGTGTAAATGTTTTTTGTTTTTTTTAAATTTTCTTTTTCTTTTTTTAATCTATAGGCACTGGAAATTGTGAAATTGAAACAAAACATAAACAGATGTTGATTGTCACTGACCAGTTGCTGATTGCAGTTTTGCTGTTAATTCATTGATAGCTTTGAAAGGGTATCAATTACCAAACAGCAGAAGCTTAATAGTAATCTTTATGAATATCAACTCAGTGAGGAACTGAATAGATATAAATAGAATATAAAATATTGCACATATAAAAGGCTCAGACAACGCTTGCATGAAGTGGTTGGCAGAATATCAACATTTTTACTCACTACGCAATTAGATGACACAATGCAATTGCTTTTTTTTTTTCATTCTCCAATTTAGAAGTCTACAACTGCAAGAGAGCACAAAACAAAATTATGGTTAAACATTTAGCAATGTCTGCTTATTAAGGTAGTTCCTAAATATAGGTAGAAAGATGGTATCTGAATAACTAAAGAGAAAAAGTGGTCAGGATTTTTACTCTTTACTTAGTGGTTGGACTTTGTTGAAAAAAGTCTCAAATCCATAAATCTTTGATGCTTATGCTTCAAATGGATGATGATTAACAAGATCTTGCTAACTCAGCTGCACATTAAATGACATCAATGCAAACATACATCTTTTACATATGATTGGAAATGGTTACAATCAAACTGCACTGTATGCTAAAGATGTTTGTCGCAGTCCTCAAACTCAGCTAAATCATTTGGAATTAAGCTGTTTGATTGTACGTCATACTCCTTAGTTGTTTGTCAGTCTTGTGTTACCTTCATTAATGTGCTGTATTTTTTTGTCCTGCAGGTATTCAGTGGAGTTTCATAAATAACAGCCTCCAGTCTCAGAACTCCAGCAGGTCAGCCAAAGGCAGCAGCAGCCTGGATCGCCTGTACTCACGCAAAATCCGTAAGCAACTTGTCCATCACAAGCAGGTAAATGTGTCCCATTTCAAAAGCAGCACACCTTCATATTTGTTTTTCTCAATTTTTAAGTGGTTAATTAAAACTTGATTTGAAATTTGCATTTGTTAGAATCAGGTTAGGGATTGTTTCCTATATTGGAATGCATCCAACAAGTAGATATTTCTGGAGTGATACTTTTACAGTACATAAACTTATTGTGGCCTTTTCATTGCAGCAGCTAAATCTATTGAAAGCAAAACAGAAGGCTCTGGTGGAGCAGATCGAGAAGGAGAAGATCCAGAGCAACAAAGGCTCCTCCTACAAACTGTTGGTGGAACAAGCCAAGCTGAAACAAGCTACATCCAAGGTGAGCAGCTCACCACACACTCAAAAAGATTAGGCTGTGAAGGAGGGCTGCAACTAAATCTGCCATTTCTTCTTTGATTAGTTGATTAGTCAGTGATTATTTCAGTAGCTTGCTGAGGGCAAACCTCCTGTTCTCCTGTTCCAGTACCTACTCCACCTGTGAATATCACCCTTTTGTCTCATCCCAATTCTGTGCATCACGGAGATTAATTTTCAATACTACAACTTGTTAATTTTTTCCTTTTTCAGCACTTTAAAGACCTGATCCGTCTGCGGCGGACAGCTGAATGGCCCCGTTCCACATTGGATACAGAGTCCACAACAGCCAAAGAAGCCCCAGAAGTAGAACCTCTGCCCTTCACTTTATCTCATGAACGCTGTATCTCTGTGGTGCAGAAGCTGGCCCTCTTTCTCCTCTCCATGGATTTCACCTGCCATGCTGATCTGCTGCTCTTTGTCTGCAAAGTATTTATCTAACACTGGGAGTTAATCTAACACTGGGAATATATATACACAAATTTGACAGTCTAAAACTACAAATATTTATCTTATTTGTTTAGGTCCTGGCTAGGATAGCCAACGCCACAAGGCCCACAATCCACTTGTGCGAAGTGGTGTCTGAGCAGCAGCTAGAACGCCTGCTTCTCTTGCTTGTGGGAACGGATTTTAACCGGGGGGACATCTCCTGGGGAGGCGCCTGGGCACAATATTCCCTCACGTGTATGCTACAGGACATCCTGGCTGGTGTGTTTTCAGCTTAGCGTTACATTTGTTTGAATCTGATTAAAACGCACTGTTTGTGAGGCGAGCGGGTGACATATTAAATCTTGTGTGAAGCTGAACATTTAGTTTGGCACATTGTTGTTGCTGGAGTTTCAATTTGGCTTTAGAGCAGATTATTGTACCAATTGTTGTTGTTTTTTTAATCTCTTTGAAAGTTGGGGAATTATATTTGTATGTTCTCACATTAGCTTGAGCAAAAAACGTGGTGTGCAGACTTTGGTGCACATATTTGTTTCAACAGGGTCCTTTTCTTTTTTTGTCTCTAACTTTTTCCAACTGTAACATTTTTTTACTTTAGTTTTGACATAGTACCATTTTCACAGAGCCACTGGTGTGGTTGTACAATGTTTACAGAGCACATTTCACAAGCTTTTATCAAAGCAATAATATAGAATATAATGAGGCACATTAAGCACATGGATTGTAAATTTTCTTATTGTTATTGATGTAAAAATTAGACTTGTTATTCAGATTTTCTGTTTCATGTTTGGTGTCCTTTAACAACTTCATCTTCATTAAGTCGGTGCATGTCTGGTGTACTTGAACATGTATTCTTCTCAGGTGAACTGCTGTCTCCAGGCTCTCTAGATGTCATGGATGAGGTGGTGGTGTGTGAGGAAGCCGGGACATCGTCCTCCTCTGCGGGAGCAGATTCGGAGGACTCGCTGTCCCAGCCAGCACCCATCCCCCTGGTAGAGAGCATTGACGAGGCCCTTGTGCCTGATATCATCGCAGGTACTACCGGGACCTCCTCAGTATTCCAAAGTGCGTGGGTAGCCCTCTATAACACCCCCCCCCCCCCCCCCCCCCCCCCCCCCCCCCACACACACACACACACACACACACACACTTACACTGACTTGAGTGACATGTTTATTGTTTTTTCTCACAGTGTGTTGTTATTATTTGTAGCTATTATGAATTGGAGTGAGCAGTTCAGGCATAGTTCCAGCCAGTTTTAGGCCTTTAATTTTTGCACAATTTCAGTGTGTATTTTATTTTTCCTTGTGCCAGTTTACCTCACAGGGTGAGCAGGCAACTATATTCAGCAAGGCTAAATGCAGTGACCTAGCTAAAAAAAACTACTCCCATACAAGACTACAGTTTTAGCTGGATTGGGGTTAAAATTGTCTACAGATGTGAGAGATTTTCTTGCTTGTATGTTTTTGTAATGTGCGTGCTTGGCAATATTAAAGCTGTTTTCACTATCCAAAGGTGCTCCACCTCTGTCATCTTTGGAAAAAGATAAAGACATAGACTTTGACTTGCTACAAGACCTGATGGATGTTGATATTGATCCTTTAGATATTGATTTGGAAAAAGATCCACTTGCTGCCAAAGTGTTTAAGGTATGTGCATGATAACAAGCTACTTTCATTCTTTCTGTCATGTCTCTACTGGAAATTAATGCAGTGACACTCACTAAGGTTGGGTGATTGGACTAATTTATTGGCCATCGATGATAGGCTGGGCCTTTCACAGATCGTTTTTACAAGAGCTATTTATTTATTTATTTGCCCATGAGTAAGTTTGTTAGTAATGTTGGTTGAAGCTAGGAGAAACAGTCAACAGAAAAACTAAAAGCGCCGTTTTCGCAGCACCCTTTTCCAGCTGCAAGCAAATGCAGTGATTCATTTACTCAAACTCATACCAGAAAGAAAGACAGGCAGTAGCCTATGTTCAGAAAAACATGTTGTTGTTAAACCTGAAATAAAGGACTTTTTTCTCTTGCTTAAAATCACAGTTAAGATATAAACTAATGTTGCTGTGTTTGTTAGCTAAGTGATCTAAAGCATCACAGAAAACGAACTCATTGCAAATGACGTTTTCAAAGTAATTCTTCTGCCTTCATTTGACTACTTTGAACTTGATGTAATTATTAAGGTTATGTTTGCTGTGGAAAACTAAAAAAGATTCAAAAGCAAATGTAGAAATGAATTCTGTCTGCAGACAGTTGATCTCCTTACATTTACCATCCCCTTTCTCATGTTCATCTTTAGCCCATCAGCAGCACGTGGTATGACTACTGGGGTGCTGACTATGGCACATATGGGTACAACCCATACATTGGGGGGGTTGGTATCCCAGTGTCCAAACCTCCAGTTGTTGCTGAAAAGCCAGGGTCGCAGGGTCTGTCAGTGTCCGTGTCACAGGGTGAGGAGAGGCCTAATTTTATCTTTTAGGGTTTTTTTTTCTCCAATATGGACCTGAACACATTTTCTGCATTCTTTCCATGCCACTTTTTGAGCTTCTGCCTCTGTTTCACAGCACTGGATGCCCGACTAGAAGTGGGCCTGGAGCAGCAGGCTGAGCTGATGCTAAAAATGATGGCAACTCTACAAGCGGACTCCATTCTACAAGCACTCACTTCCAGTTCATCCACAGGTAAATGAAGTAACAGTTTAAAAGTGAAGTGAAGCACACATTCTTTCCAGTGTTCCAGTGTTGGACTTGTGCTGATGGTCTGATACTGATTTTCTGTTGTGCTTATAGTGAGCCAGTCTTCCAATGGGACTGATGACTCCCTGCTCAGAGCTCTCCATAGTGGAGGCTCTCCCCCAAACAGCAGCCTGATAGTCCAGCCCTCATCCATCCCAATTCTGAGTGCCTGCTTCAACAAGCTCTTCTCCATGCTGCTGGTCCACCATGTACAGGTCAGAACAGCCACTAACTGGAATCACAGTTTAAGATGCTTTGATTCAGATGCTTAGTACTCAGGAGTACAAAGTCATTGGACCCACAAGATCAATTACTCTTACCTGCTGTTTAGTCCAATGCTCTACTTTAACTTCTTTTAGAGTAAATTTGAAGTATAATATCTAACTTGTAACTTAAAAGATTAAACAAACCTCTTTTTTCCCTTCTGAAACATGTCTGCACTTGAACAACCACACTGTACTGTGCTGTATTTATTAAACCTTGTAAATTGAACATCTGGAATGTACTGACAGAAAAGTGATTTTATTGGTTGGACTCTTCTGAAAGGACTTATTTTTAAATATAAGTGGTGACCACTGCAGAATTTTGTATGTATGACTTCGATAAAGAAGAGTAAGGGAACACCCACAGACACTAAATGTTATTTTCTCCACTCTCAGCTGGAATCCCTGCTGCAGCTCTGGCTAACGCTCAGTCTGAACACTTGTTCTGGGGGCAGCGAGGAGAGCGGGTCTGACATCTTTCTGTTCAATGCCAGCCGAGTGCCCACCATCCCGCTCAACCAAGGTTAGGGCTTTTCTACTCCGCTCTCTAATTTGGAGCTGTATGGAGTTTATATATGGTTACATTGCTTTATATTGTTCTTTTTTGTGTTTGTGTCTGTGTTCAGCATCCATCAGCAGTTTCCTAACCGTGCTGGCGTGGTACCCCAACACTTCCCTGAGAACATGGTGTCTGGTTCTGCACTCTCTCACTCTGATGACTAATATGCCAGCTTGCGGTCAGTACTCGGCTCTTCACTGGTTTGTTTACCAGTGGATTTTCTTTTCACATTATTTTCAAATGACTCTGCAAGGGGTATCATTGAGAAAGTTGTTTAATAATGGATTGCATTTATATAGTGCTTTTCTAGGCACCCAAAGCGCTGTGCAATTCCACTATTCGTTCACTCTCACATTCACACACTGGTCCAGGCAGACCACAGTTGTAGCCATATCGCACCATCGGCCCCTCTGGCCAACACCAGTAGGCGGTAGGGTAAAGTGTCTTGCCCAAGGACACAACAACCAGGACAGAGGTGGATCGAACCGGCAACCTTCCGGTTACAGATGAGCTTCCCAACCACCTGAACAACGGTCGCCCCCGTTTAAGCATTCTTGTATGTTTCTGTTTTCATGTTTATGAAAAAATGTTAAAAAATCCAAACTAATCCACCTTTTTATAGTGCACCCGCGTTTCTTTTCAGTCATTTCACTCGTTCAGCACATATCAACCCCACACATGTCCTGGCTTAAGACAACTCTGTTGACACGTTCAAGGCAGGTGACCTGTAATGACATATGTGCGACCCTCTTGGACATCTATAGTCCTATCACAGTCATTCCTCAGTTTGTACACTCTTCATCACGGTAACAACACCTCTGCTGAGTCGGGCTAGCTAGCTACTGTTAGTTAGCGCTGTTGTCTACCAACTTTAAGGTAGCCTTCATTGTTGTTAGCCATCACTGCCCGGTTGGAATGTGGGCTCCTTCAGCAGCACTAATGTTGAAGGTTTCCTGAGCATTGTTTCTTGCTTTGCGTTTTGATATGAGTATCAAATCCAAGCAAGCAAAGCAAAAATGTTGTGTTCACCCCTTTCCTCAGGTGTGTGGTTTCACTTTCCATGATAAGGTGTACCCTGTTTGCCTGGGGATTGTCCACACTAGGGTGGATTGGCTGAGCCCATAGTTTGTGACTTTTGCCGCCATGTCCCACATTTGGTTCTGAAAAGATGGGTGACGTTTGTGGATAAACTGCTTGAAAGATGGCTATAACATGGATTGACCCTCTCCTCTCCAAATTTAGGGAACATGCTTCATCTGAGTCAGATGATATCAGATTAAGCAATTGATGCCAGTCGATGCCCCAGCAAATAGATGACCACATGATGTATGTTGATGAGTTTCCCAAGTGAGAGACGAACTGTGCAAGAGCACTGGCCAACCTCAGTCTGAGTTAACCACTCAGCAGGATGACATGCTGGGCATCGGCCTGAATATGCATGGTATGTTAGAGGATGAGCTGTACCAGCCATGACAACATGTTTCCTGTTTTCTGCATCCACCTCAGAAAGTGGAATGATTCACAGGCGTTTTCCCTCAGAGCCAACAATGGTCAAAAGCTGCCTACCCATATTCCCAGATTTTAATGACACGGTTCGCTCAAGCAACTGTCTACCTGTGTCACTGTGTCCTGCTATAGACAGTATGTGGCGCTGAATGGTGTGGAAGTGGCTGGCTTAGTCAGTCCACCTCCTGCCGAGCCATTCCTGGTGGCTTAATAGTCCCACAACCGTTGGGGCCGTCCACTGTGAATGACTGTTAGTCCAATAATCTCACAGTTGACATTCAAACTCCAACTTAAATGGTCACCTTCCTTTGCACCACCACCGAAAAGCCAACCCTCTAAACTTCTACTCCCCCATTCATGCCTGCGCGTAGCCATGCCCCCGACACTTGCGCAGTAGGTTACATACATCTTAACATGATCCTTGTTGAACCATTGCATTGTAGGTGGCTTACAACAACGGCTATCAGCCACCTGCATGCAATGGAGTCTTGCTATCCCTTGTCGTTTTTTTTTTGTTTTTTGTTTTTTTAACATCTTGGCTCTAATGTGTTGACTCGCATGATCAAAAGTGGGTCAGTGACCCTCAGGACTATGTCAAAGGGAACAGCTCACTAGGGATTAAATACCTGTGACTCTCTATCATTTGAGTAAGACATGAAATGTCTTCATAAACCTAAAAAAAGTCCAGCTGACCCCCCAGTTGTCTAGATTACCATAACCTGCTTTTATTATTATTATTATTACTATTTTGTTTAAAAAAAATAACTTCTGAAATTCTAGTCTCCAACAACGGGATGAGCTCTCAGGAAAGCACAGCTCAGCAGATGGTGTCTGATCCCAACCTGATCCATGTCTTGGTGCGCTTCCTGTCTGGCAGCAGCACCAATGGGACAAGCCAACACAGCTCTCAGGTGGGACCAACTGCCACCCAGGCCATGCACGAGTTCCTGAGCCGCCTGCAGGTTCACCTGTCCTCCACATGTCCACAGATGTTCAGCGAGTTCCTGCTCAAACTCATGCACATCTTGTCTACTGAGAGGTACATTTTCACTTTTTTAGTTGTTAGTGTACATTAGGTATAATCAATAATTTTGACAGTAAGTATAATGTTTAATGGTATGAGTGGTTCTAATTAATGGTTCTGAAACTCTCAGGGGTCCATTCCAGTCAGGCCAGGGTCCATTGGATGCCCAGGTGAAGCTGCTTGAGTTTACTCTAGAGCAAAATTTTGAGGTGGTGTCAGTGGCCACTATCACCTCAGTTATTGAGTCCATCACGTTCTTGGTTCACCACTACATTACCTGCTCAGATAAAGTGGTTTCTCGCAGTGGCTCAGACAGCTCAGTGGGAGCCAGAGCTTGTTTTGGGGGTCTGTTTGCCAACATAATCCGGCCAGGAGACGCAAAGGCAGTCTGTGGAGAAACCACACGTGACCAGCTAATGTTTGATCTTCTCAAGCTGGTGAATGTGCTGGTGCAACTACCTTTGTCTGGAGACAGAGAGTTCAGCGGGCGGCTGCCACCATCAGGCAGTGGAGCAGCTGATAGCAGTGTGTCTGATGAAGAGAAGGTCTGTGGCAGCAAAGAAAGTGTAGCTGGTGGATCAGCATCCAATCAGGGCCCTCCTGCAGGTGTGGCTGATCTGGTGCTTGCCAATCAGCAGATAATGAGCCAGATCTTGTCTGCGCTGGGCCAGTGCAACAGCAGCGCCATGGCCATGATCATAGGTAAGACAACTCTACAAAGAATTATGTGATCTACCAAATATTTCAGCACTCAGATTTTATGGTCTGTAGCCTCATTGTTGTTTGACTTAAACCATTCTCATAAACCTTGCTTCTGGAATTAAAAACACACATATCACCGAAATAGTACACAACGCACCAAATGGTGCACAAAGATAGTTTGAACAAAAGCCAGTGAACAAAGTTGAGTTTCTAGCAGGCAGAGAGCCTGATATTTTCTTGGTAAATGACAGCCAAAAATTGTGCAACATTAGCAGTAAATGTTGTTTTTACATCACCTGGCCACAAACTCTAAGTGAAGCTGCAGTGGGATAGAAATATTAAGTGTTATGTTTAGGATGTTAAGCACGGTTTGTGCAGAAGCAGCCTCTTGGTCACAAAATACATTTGTGAGGTTAGCTAATTTTATACACACTTGAGTTATAACTAACTAAATTAGTAATGACAATTGTATACCAGTAGCCATCTAACATTAGCAGCACTACCATAAAACTCTGTAAGAGTAAGAATGCGTCTGATAAAATTTCACTTGTGGCTGAATTGTTCCTTTAACAAAGCACCAAACATATTTAAATGTATGTGGACAAGCATTGCCTATAACTATGAGCTGACTATTCTTGCTCTGTGTTCTGCAGGAGCCAGCGGTCTCCACCTGACTAAACATGAGAACTTCCACGGTGGTCTAGATGCCATCTCAGTGGGTGACGGCCTCTTCACCATCCTTACCACTCTGAGCAAGAGAGCCACCTCAGTCCAGGTCATGCTACAGCCCATCCTCACTTACATGGCTTGTGGTTATATGGGCAGACAGGTGAGCTTCATTCTGCTGGGGTCTGGCCTTTGATCATCTGAACAAATACAGAGCAGTGCTGACGCATATTTATTTATTTATTTATTTTCCTCCATCTTGTTATTGCACATTCTTTAGGGATCGCTCTCCACCTGTCAACTGTCAGAGCCTCTTCTGTGGTTCATACTTCGAGTGTTGGATACCAGTGAGGCTCTTAAGGCCTTCCATGACATGGGTGGGTGTATACACCTAATATCTGTATATTTCTTTGATTGTCAAAGCATTGTGTCCATAGTACTACCAAGACCTTACTCATAGTTTCAACATTCATGTCAGAGAGCCCCAAGCTTTAAGATTTGAATAGGTTTTAAAGTTTTGCTGTTGAGTTTCTTTGTAAACCAAGTATTTGAAGTACAAGTTACTCCCTCATCCATGTTTCTTAGCTTGCAGTTCCATCTTCCCAGCTTTTGTTTGCACATTGAGCCATATCTTGTTCAATAGAATAGTATTTAGCACAATTAGGTGTTAATGGTCATGGAAAAATATCTCCATAACCATTAAAACCCACATGGAGTTTAAGTCACAAAAGGTTCTTTTTGTTGATCAGCGCCCGAAGAGTCACCTGACATCTTTGTCACGCCACTGATTGTGGAAGGAATTGAAAAATTTAGCAAAGTCAGATTTTTTCAGTCGTTTCTAATTGAAATTGAACATAGGTGCATTGCATAAGAATAGCAGTCAATGGTTTATGCTGTACTTGATGTATAAGAAAGCATAACTTTGTCTTTAACCAGGAGGTGTCCAGTTGATCTGTAACAACATGGTGACCAGCACTAGAGCCATTGTGAACACTGCACGCAGCATGGTGTCCACTATCATGAAATTCTTAGATACAGGTCCAGGAAAGACGGCAGATGGAAACCTCAAAGCCAGAGTGATGACATCGGAGCCGGACAATGCTGAGGGACTCCACAATTTTGCTCCTTTAGGTGCTTTCAGCTAATTTTGAATTCCATCACTCCATCTCATAGGACAATACCTGAATAAAATTGACAATCGTATTCCTACTCTTCTCTAATCTGCATGATCTGTGTTGCTTCCCAGGTACTATCACATCCAGCAGCCCAACAGCACAGCCTGCAGAGGTCCTCCTCCAGGCCACCCCTCCACACCGACGGGCCCGCTCCGCTGCCTGGTCTTACATCTTCTTGCCAGAGGAGGCCTGGTGTGATCTCACTATCCATCTTCCAGCTGCCGTGCTGCTGAAGGAGCTTCATATCCAGCCGCACCTAGCTTCTCTAGCTAGTGAGTAGGAATTTCTTTAAAGATGAGTGGGCCACAACCTCTCTTGAGATTTGTGTAAACCTGGTGACCAATAAATGTCTAACAGCTGTGCTTGCCACAAGGGTTTCTCAATCAACTACTAAGCCATTTTTTGCTTTGTGATTGAATACTCAACTCAATGACATGTCAATGTCATTGAGTTGACATGTCATTGAGTTGAGTTGTAATTTTTTGTAATTACATAAAAATTACAAACTTTTATGTAATTTGTTTTTTCTGGAATTTTGGTTGATATTCTGTCTCAATTAAAATGAAACTACCAACAACTGTTCATTTCTAGTTAGTAAGCAAACTTAGAAATTCAGCCTGAGATAAAGTAATTATTTTCCCTACTGTAAATAAACTATACTAAAATGTTGGTCAAGAGGACACTGCTTTTCCCTTCACATTGAGCTAAATTCCTGTTAATTTAAAAAAAAAAAAAAAAGTGGCAGACATTATGGTGTTTATTCAGTAATCTTCGTTTCACTTCAGGAGTTCACCCATTCATTTTCTGCCTTTCGTCTTACCAACCAGCCTGTCCCTCCTCGGTCTCAGTGGAGATCAGTGCTGATGGGGTCAACATGTTGCCGCTGTCCACGCCAGTCATCACCAGTGGCTTGACGTACATTAAGATCCAGCTGGTGAAAGCAGAGGTGGCTTCGGCTGTTTGTCTGAGGTTACATCGGCCTCGTGATGCCAGCAACCTGGGTCTCTCTCAGATCAAACTCTTGGGTCTGACAGCATTTGGTAACACCTCCTCTGCAACAGTCAATAACCCCTTTCTGCCTTCTGAGGACCAGGTCTCCAAAACAAGGTAATCATGATGCATCCTGTATGCAGTGTGTGTCTATATTTGGCTGTTGGTGTGAACTTCTCCATCTCCCTGTACAGCATTGGTTGGCTGCGTCTTCTCCACCACTGCCTGACCCACGTCAGTGACTTGGAAGCCATGATGGCCAGTGCTGCAGCACCCACTGCCAACCTGCTGCAGACCTGCGCCGCACTGCTCATGTCACCTTACTGTGGCATGCACTCACCCAACATTGAGGCTGTGCTGGTCAAGATCGGCTTGCAATCCACACGCATTGGACTCAAACTCATCGACATTCTGCTGAGAAACTGTGCTGCGTCTGGCACCGACCCTGCCAGTGAGTCACTCATAGCTGAGTCACTACTGAGACGTGACTATATGTCCTTAAAAAGCATAAAAAACCCCCATTGAAAATAGCCACATTTATTACAATGAGAGATTATTAAATGATGTGGCGGTTTGAAAGATTAACAAGGTCAAGTTTCACATGTTGTTTTGCCATTTAGAAAGGTTTTTTCTAGCATTAATGAATCTGGTGCTGTATTGTTTTTGCGCTGTGTGATTGCAATACATATAGCTGTAAATGTGATCTTATCTTATTATCTTATCTGTCTGGTGTTTTGTCTTGAATTTTTTTTGTAAATATTTATCTGATATTGCATTATCCAAATACATTTGGTTTAACTACATTTTATGGGGCAAAAATACAAAATATTTGTTAGTGGTCTGATTATTAATTACAGACCACTTGTGATTCTTAGCCTTAGTAAAGTGTTGAAATTGTTGTGTAAAGCAATGGATTTAACAAGACATTACACAATACACAGTGCAATGTTAAACTAACCACTTCCCAGTAAACCTGTTAATATTTGGACTGTGGAAGAATTTTCTGACACATGTGCATCATGTTCTGGGCAGGCAGCATGACTTTGTCAGCATTTTTATTTTTAAAAATGTTTCAATAATTTAACATCATCAAAAAATGTACTGTTTCTTTAAAGATTTGAACAGTCCTCTGCTGTTTGGACGACTAAACGGCCTTTCCTCAGATTCCACCATAGACATTCTATACCAGCTGGGCACCACACAGGACGCAGGGACCAAAGACAGGTACTCCTCCGTCTTTGCCACGACTCAACACTCCCCCTTTAGGTTCTCTCAAAGTGCATAAAGTGCATCAACTGATGAGAAACAGTCTCCCGTCAAGGTGATATTCCGGACAGACTCATAAGCTGATAGTAAAAAGTGTCCTTTCACTCTCCTTTTCATTTTTTTTTTTCGTCTTTTTACTGTCATCTCATTGTTTGTTGCATATAAATTCTGCCCCAAGGTGGTTCTCACTAAGAAATTGAGGACCTTTTTTATGTAAAAAAAACAAACAAACAGAAAAAACATTACCGTGCCCAGCACTTGAGCCATTTGACTTATTTGTCAAATCTCTGAATTCTAAACCTCCAGGATCCAGGCTCTTCTGCAGTGGGTCCATGACTCTTCCCATGTGGCAGCCCATAAGATGAGTGGTCCAATGGGATACATTGGGCATGCTGCTGGCTCTTCCTCTGCTTCATCAAGGGAGTATGGTCTCCTTATGCCATCGCCCTCCCACCTCCACTGTGTGGCAGCCATCCTCTGGCACAGCTATGAGTTGCCTGTCGACTATGACCTGCCTACACTGCTCAACAGAGAGCTCTTTGAGTCAGTCCAGTGTCTTGTAGTTATTACACATGCATGTAGTTGGATTCATTAGTGGGTTTAAACAATATTTTTCTTAGCAGATTTATTACTGATTCCATTCTTTTCTTTGCTGTTCCCTTCAGGTTGCTGTATAACTGGTCCATGTCGCTGCCATGCAACATTGTGCTGAAGAAGGCCGTGGACAGCTTGTTGTGTTCCATGTGTCACATCCATCCCAGCTACTTCTCCTTGCTAATGTCCTGGATGGGGATTGTCTCACCACCCATCGCCACTCACTCTCAGGCTCAGCAGCGACGTCTTGCCATGACTGATGATGGCAAAAAGCAGCATGATGCTAACACCACTGCGGCGGGACTTACCGACGACTCCAAGCATGCCAGGCCACACATTAATCTGTCAGAATCCCAGCTAACCACACTAGCGGCTGCCTCCCAGTCACCAGGAGCAATAGAGCAGCTGCTGGATTCAGGCTTGCCCTCGCTGTTGGTTCGCAGCTTGGCTCAGTTCTGTTTCAGCCTCCTGGCCAGTGCAGACCTGCCTTTGCCCGCTGGTCAGGCCGAGAGACGACACCATCATCACCACTTTCACTCGTCCTCACACAATCGCCCGCCTCTCTCGGCAGAGCTGGCTGCTCCAGTGCTCCGGTTTCTCACAGAAGTAGGCAACAGTCACACCATGAAGGACTGGCTGGGAGGACCAGAGGTCAACCCACTGTGGACGGCACTGCTGTTCCTACTGTGCCACTCCAGTGCCAGTGCTGGGGCCAATGCTGGCTGTCAGCCTGGATTTGCTGCAGGTTCTCCTCCATCCCAACCTCAGCCTTTAGGCTCACGCTTCTCCTTGGCCTCCTCAGGGCAGACAGGAGGACTCACCACCCAGCAGAGGACAGCACTGGAGAATGCCACTGTGGCCTTCTTTCTCCAGTGTATCTCCTGCCACCCTAACAACCAGCGCCTTATGGCACAGGTCCTCTTACTAGTTATTATAGATGAAATAATAATAAAAATTAAAATAATAATGTTTTTCTTTTAACTTGTTAGATGTAGATTTGCACACATAATTAGACAAACGTGTTATTTAATGATTGCTAGTTGGTAAGCTAATTTATTTATAAATTGAAATTCAAATGTAGATATTCATTGGTTTCGGTCTTGGTTTTTAAGACTTCTGTCTTTGGCTGCAGGTTCTCTGTGAACTCTTCCAATCAGCACCTCAGCGAGGCAATGTACCCGTCTCTGGAAACATCTCAGGCTTCATTCGAAGACTGTTTCTGCAGCTCATGCTGGAGGATGAGAAGGTCACAGTCTTCCTACAGTCTCCCTGTCCGGTGGGTAACTCAATTATGTGGTCAACAGCGTTGCTCAGAAGTTTTACACAAACTATTGTGCTTTTTCTTAAATAAATGTTATTTCATTAAAGACTTTGAAATGAGGATGTGACATACAGCAAATGCCTGATGAAGTACTTGCTGTGAGCTTAAGGTGGCAGTGCAGCAGTATGAAGCATATGTTTGTTTGTTTTTTTCTGTATCACAACGGTCCCTTCACACTGATTCATGCCTGGCATTATGTGTTCTCAGTTACACCCTAATGGTTTATACTTTCTACTGCTCAGTTGCTGACTGTTACAAAAGCTTTGGAGACATGAGTGCCTGGAAGCATTGTATGGAGAAATTGGTTAATTACCCAAAGCAAGTCATTTTTCATTCATCTAGCTGAAATATCTCAATAATTGAGTAAATTTAGTGCAAACATTTATGGATTCCAGGTACTAAAGGTGATGTGATTTGAAAAAGGCATAGTTCTGGGCAACTTTGTTTAGGGCCAAATTGCGACACCTACTTAACAAAAGATGCTCAGACTAGGGCAGCTGTTTCAGTGATTCGCATGAGGCGTACAGCCTGCACCATGCAGTGAAGTCCCAAAAACTACAAAATTAAGAAAACCTTGGGGGTGGCCAAGATGATAGAAAGATGTCAGAACACACAGTGCTTTGTATGTTACAGAGCAATGGACTATTTGGCTGTAGACCAGAAAACAGCTAAATAGTCCCATATTGACAGCAAGTACAATATACTCTTTATGTTTAGTTTCTGCAGCTAACCTGATTGTGGTGTTTTCTTTTTTCCTTTCCTCCTCCTCAGTTATACAAAGGACGGATCAATGCAACCAGCCACATGATCCAGCATCCCATGTATGGAGCAGGCCACAAGTACCGCACCCTTCATCTACCAATTTCCACCACATTGGCTGAAGTCTTGGACCGGGTTTCTGGTATGTTTCAAGACAGAAAATTTCTCATTACAACAACAACAACAACCACATAAAGACTTCACTGCTCATAGTATGTACCAGTACATGTAGATGTTCCTGCCTTCAGGTTACACTTGCATTGTAACTGATGGAAAATGTCTTCTCTGCTCTTGACTTGAATGAGATTGCATGCTCTTTGTTTGGGAACCACAACACTGTATAGTATTCACTGACCTTTTTTGACCTCCTTTTCTTCTTTCCCCTCACACCTTTTTTTCCCGTCCTGGGTGGTCCATAAAAAAAAAAAAAAAAAAAATTCCCTGTGCATCTCCTCTTAGCTCCAGAAAGCTTGAGAGGGGAGGTGTAATGGAGTCATCTTGACCACCTCAGCTGGCTCCTTTCAGTGCAAATAAGCAAAAGCTCAGTTCCAAGCTTTCTCAAGTCATTCCAAAACACAAAACTGTTCCAGGACTCTACAGTCCAATTAATTTTTTCAACAAATCTACTTTTCCATCAACGTTTGATTAAATATTTTTTCTTTTTTTTAAAATCAGTTTTGAGAGTTACAAGATTTCAGAAAATTTAAGCTCTTGCTTGTTCAGACATCTTTTAGAAGTCTTTGTTTTTGCCTCCATCAAGTCCTTATGTAAAGTTTTGTCAGTGAAACATCTTTCTATTTTTTTTTCTTCTTCCAGCTATTCTTTTCCTTGAAGAAAAGATGCTCATTCTTACACTCACATGAAAATGTCCTACTATAGCATAAATTTTCTCCTACCAGTATCGATTGGAAATCTTTCTTGGTGTAATAAAACATTTCTTTTAGCTTTTGAGAATGCTGTATAGAAACTCCGTCATGCTAGCTAGCACGCAGTACGAGTTATTGTAACTGACTGTAAAAAGTCAGCATAACGAAAATAAACTCCACCTAAACTTGGTTTATATCTGACCAGATAGACTGCAGTCATAACTTCTTACCTGAAGTTCAGTTCACCTGACACTCAGACCGGCGGCCGCCTCGGGTCTCTCCTCCTCCTGCCTCACCTTCCCTCATCTACCCACTGGCCTCTGTGGAAGCCCCGCCATAGCCACCACCAAACAACTGAGTTATTTTTACACATCGGCCAACATCTAGCCAATCCACCACCTCTCATTGTTCATGCCGTTACAAATTAAAAAAAAAAAAAAAGCACTTTGGGTGCCTTGAAAAGCACTATATAAATGCAATCCATTATTATTATTATTATTATTATTATTATTATTATTATTATTAAAAAAAAATCATCTGCCCATAAAAACGAAAAATCACCATCGGGCATACCGGGCGATGGCCAGTCCAGCTATGTCTTGCAGTAACAGTGGCTGTTTTCATATTTGCAAACTCATGAAGCCAGGAGGCCATTTTGGAAGAGTTTGGAGGAGAAATACACAATTGTTGTGCCAATAGAAACTGTTTGAATGTAAGCATTTGACAGATGAAGGAAGCTGATGTACGGGGAATATGTTTGCAAATTGTAATAGGAAAATCAAATTATGTTTTTTTGTGCTCTAAATATGTTAGACCATAAAAGTTTCACACTAAATTATTGTCAAATAATGTTTTGAAGCCTCTAAACTAGCTTCAATAATATTGTCTTGCCTCACAGCTCGCAAATGTGTACTTCACTGTCCTGTACAAACTTGCACTGTGTTAAACAGGACAAGGCAACTGCTTCGGTTAAGCTTCCCATTGGAGCATTCCTCCTTTGGTCTCTCTTTGAATTTTAAACACCATCTTGAAGTAAATATGTTGTAACAAGTTTGTAGCACAGCAAACATAAATTACAGCATATCCCGCTGAACACTGTATTGTCAGTGTTAGTTTACTGTCTGATTCCTATTGCATATTTATCAAAGTATCTTGTTTACAATTCTTTGTTCAGTGAATGTGAAACGTAGTAATCCTTCTCTTAATTTCAGAAGTAAGTTTATTCCCAGAGATGTGTGCTCATTAAAGGTAGTATCAACAGTAGTGATAAAATAAATGGCAGAAATTACATTCTTACCACCAACACAGAATTTGGGAGTTGATACTTAAGTCCAAAAATACACTTCTCTTTCAGTCTTCTGGCCGTGGTTATCCAATGAGCAATCGTTACATTACCCTGGATAAGAGACATTAAACATTCATTTAGACTTAACATTGGTCCATAACCAAAATGCTACCGAACAGTCAGACTTTGCTAATTTTGTATCACTGAAAGTGAAAAAGATACTTAAAATTGGTCCCTGCCTCTAGTTTTTAAGGTATGCTAATAGGTCCATTCTAAGACTGAAATGTGAAACCTTTTGGGTGGCTGTGCTCAGGAGGTCGAACAGGTCATCTACCAGCTGGAAGTTTTGTTGTTTGATCGTGGCTGCTGCATGCAAACATATCCTTTGGCAAGGTACTGCTTTGGGAGTTACTTAACCCTTAGATTCATAATCCGGTGGAGTAAAAACCTATGTGAATGGTAAATGGACTGGTTCTTTATATAGTGCTTTTCTACTCTTGAGCACTCAAAGGGCTTTTATGTTGGATAGAAAGCACGTGGGCGTAGGAAAAAAGTGATCATGTGACTCTGTGAATGAAGCATGTTGTATAAAACACTTAGAAATGCTCTACTAGAGGAACCCCAAAAGTTGATTCAAAAGCATCGTAGTATGTAGTAATATTCAGATGGGCACTCTCTCTTAAGTATTCTGCCACTTTTGTTTAAAATAGAGTCTTATGGATTGAATTATACAAGTATAAAAGGCAATTGAGGGCAGCATAGTGGCACAGTGATGGGGAGTTTGCATATTTGCAAGTTCTCTCTGTGTTTGCATGGGTTCTCTGGCTTTCTTCCACAGTCCAAAGACAGATGCAGTTGGTGGGATTAGGTTAATTGGTGAATCTAGTTGTCAATATGAATCGTTGTTTTTGTCTCTATGGCTACGTTCACACTGCAGGTGAAAGCGCATCAAATCCGATTTTTTTGACCCTATGCGACCCATATCCGATCATGGTGTGACAGTGTGAACGGCACAAATCCGATATTTTCAAATCCAATCTGGGTCACTTTCGTATGTGGTGCTGAATCCGATACATATCCGATGTTTCAGAAAGCGACTGCTGTTTCAATGGTCATGTCGCATTAAATCCGTCTTTTACATCACTGACACAAGACAGACGCCAATTATCAGCTCCGGAGAAGACATCGTGAACGCTTCCTGTCCATCCAGTGAAACTGTTGGGAAGACAACGTTGGAGAAACGTGAACATTTTATATGTTCTGTATAATCTGCAGATTCTGACAGAAATCTGCAGCTATCCTTGGAAGCACAGCTCCTCTAAAACAGCAATAAGGATCATTATTAGGTTATCTACATTATTATGTAAATAACAAATAACTTAAAGCAAAATTTGGGAAATGTAAAGTCCGAAGTCTTTATATTAAGGGCCATCAGTCAAACAATACTGTTTGCTCTGGGTCTAAACAGAGCCGTTGTGTGTGTGACGTCTTCTTTTGTGCATGCGGGCCGCTTTGAGCGTTCACACTAGAGCGCGTTTGCTGTCGCATTTTATTTGTAGTGTGAACGAGCAGACAAAAAAATCAGATTTGATCAAAAAATCTGAATTGAGCATTAAGACCTGCAGTGTGAACGTAGCCTATGTGTTGGCCCTGCGACAGACTGGCAACCTGCACCCTGCCTCTTGCCTTATGGTAGTTGGGATAGGCTGGATAAGCGGAAGAGAATGGATGGATGAAATGCAATTGTAAAGTTTGGGTTGGGTGGGTTGGTTGGGACTTATGCTGGCTGGTGTCCTTTGCCCCCTGGTCCTTTACAAAGTGGAATTGGACCTTAACTATCTCTGTTCTTTTAATGTGCAGCAGTAGCTTGGCACATGCAAGATTTAGAATAGCTTCATTTACATAGAGATGTACTACTGATGTTGGGGGCAGGCTGAAATGGTGGTTGGGAGTCACATTGCGCAACGGGCTTCCCGTCAGCAGTCGGTGAGTTGGGTGGCTGCCCTTTGAGACTGCAGGGCTGCCCTAGTACCATGATTGTGCTCGCTGGTGTCCTTCTGCATCTGATTATTGTCTCTTTGCTTGTGCAGTGCTATGGACTCCGCGTCCTGAATGTCTGTGCTGCCTGGGCGGGAGCAGGATATACACCCTGGCCTCAGTTGGGTTAAAGAGTAACCCCAAATACTGGTGGAGAATATTTTGTCTGGCTTATCGTGCTTGCACGCTATTGGCTTCACTGAGGATTGTAGCCACTTGGGGTCTGAGCTCATAGTTTCTCATCAGTGTTACGATATTTAAACTTTGGTGAGTCGTTTGACTTTGATGTGGGGAGGGATCAAAAAAAAAATCTAAGAGAGCTACACGGTAGCCTGGCAGAAGTAGGAAGTGGAAAATTTCAGATTTTGTAAATGAGACTAGTGAGGTCTAAAGGCTACAGAACCACTGCCAAGACATTAGTGCATGACTTAGCCAAGTCAGGAATTGTAGTCTCAAAGAAGACCATTACTAGAAAGCTGTACAGGAACGAACTGCAACGTTAAAGACCACGAAAAAACACTTCTGAAGAACACAAATCCAATCTGAAGTATGCTGATGCAATTGGGAAAAAGAATATGCATGCTACAAGTAGGTCCTTTAATCAGTTGAGACAAAAAACTAGAGCTCTTTGAGCATAGAGATCCTGTTTATGTTCGGAGAAAGAAGGGAGAGGTGATCAACTCACGCTTTTCAACTTTAACTGGCTTTGTAAAGTAAGGACACAAGGGGGCAGCCCTTTCTCAAATTCCAAGCAAAATTTGATTAATTAAGAACTGGAGAAGTCATGTTTTTCAGTTATAAGAGCTGCAGTTTTAATTACAGCCTAAATTATTAACAAAATATCCCAGCAGTCAGCTCTGTCCTTGCAGTTTAATTCACTTGGCATTCTCTGGCTATCAAGGTCAGCTGTGCAGCGCTGATGCTGTGAGCTTCGGTATTACCTGTTAAGTACAAGGCAGCTATGATGAATAGCTCACCCCCTGGGACCTTGAAAAACCTGATACACTGCTGCTGTTACAGGGCAGTATGCATGTCTATAAGACATATCATCTTCTGGCTGTTCTTGTGTGGGTGAACAAATTTTGCATCTGATGCATCTTTTCTTTCCTTCTTTCTTTTAGCTTGCTAATGTTATTTAAACCAAAGCAATAAAAAAAACCAAGAAGTGTGACAAAATATATATTTAATTTTCTGTGTCTGTTTATCCAGATACACCCAGCATTACTGCCAAACTGATCAACGAGCAGAAAGAGGATAAGGAGAAGAAGAATCATGAAGAGAAAGAGAAGATGAAGGCAGACAACGGCTTCCAGGACAACTACAGTGTTGTAGTAGCCTCAGGTACAGTATGTGTGTCTTGTGTCATTTACACACCTAATAATGACACAGTATATAAGCTATGATGCATTTTGTTGAAAAACAAATATTGTTCTGTATTTCTGTATTTTTATTTTCTTCTCTGCCTTCAGGCTTAAAGTCCCAATCAAAGCGAGCTCTTTCCACCCCTCCCCGGCCTCCATCAAGGAGAGGCCGTGTCATGAGTGACAAGTTAACTGCTTCATCCAGTGTGGATCCTTCAGCTAAAACCATCAGTGTCCCTGTCTTCCACCTCTACCACAAGCTGCTTCCAGGTGCCACATACACAACCGATTCATATCAGACAGCAACAAGCGCAGGTCTTTGAGTAAAATGTAAAATGTTCACATATTACCGAAGAGAAACGGTGTGTACTCTATCCTCTTATCCAGGTCAGCCACTCCCACCTGAGATGACCCTGGCCCAGCTACTCACACTTCTGTATGACCGCAAGCTACCGCAGGGCTACCAGTCCATCAGCCTGACAGTGAAACTGGGCTCCAAGGTCATCTCTGACCCCGGCCTTTCAAAGACTGACTCGTTCAAGAGACTCCGCACTGAGAAAGGTAATAAAACACACAGCTCCTAAGGAGGAGTCAGTTCAGATATTATACTGATGTCCCACTAAAAATATGCTTTAAAAAATCAATACAGCTGACTTATTTATTACTTTAACTGTAAAACTTTTGATGATTAATTACAATTTTAACTTTTTGTAAGCAGTCTAAATTCCTTCACTGATAATTTAGAGATTTCTCTTTTGCACATGAGCGCAAAACATAAACAAGCCAAATCTTTGTGAAAGATGCATCAAGCTGCACCCAATACGTGAAGTCAGACATATGAACAGCACCAAACATCCAGTCATTTCTAAACTAAAATGCAGACACCCAGCCATATATGCAGCATTTTCTAGGATGTCTACATACCAAATAATTGAGATACTGCAGCTAAAATGCAGCAATATTATAGAAGTAAAGCCAAAGGACCAACAAACGAAAAAGGCTCTGCCTGCTGAAAAACTCACAGGACCTTAGTTACAGTGTGCTTAAGTTGATCCTCTCACTTTGTCATCACATGATGTTGTGATTGGCTACTTTGAATTCACACCCCTGACTACCCACATCAGGCTCTCCCTCAGCTGTCCCAAACCAAAGACCACGCTAGTCCTGGTTAGAGGCTGAACAAACTCTTAATTTGTAATGAGTCCTGCACCTGTTCTGGTGTTTTTTCTCAACTGTGCAAACAGTATCTTTCAGATTATGTCACATTTGGGATTTTGGCACGGTCAGCTAGTCTATTCAGTGGTGCCTCTGTGTCAAATTCACATATCTAAATATGAAATGAAGGTTAACTTATCAAATAGAAATGGAAGAAACTAAGATTCTTCTCATTTTTATTATTATTTCAAGACCACTTCAGTAACTATGATCAAGTAAATAGAAATGGAGTTTTTAAAATGTAGTAAAAATCCAGACCTGTTTTTTTCCACTCTACTCTCACATCAAGATTTAATGGAATTGTACTTTGATCTGAACTCAATTCACATCACCTTGGCTGCTTCTCAGGCTGTACTGAGAGGCTTTGAAGTCTAAAAGCTTGCAGAGTGGTTTTTTTTTTTTAGCACAAACTGTTCAAACACTTTCCTGCTTACCTTTGCATTCATTTGGGAGTTAAGCCTTTTCATCCTTATATGTTGCTTTGGTACAACATTTATAGGGACGTTAGTGTTGCATTTGTGTCTCTAAACGATTGTGAACATGAGGTTTTTTTTATGGCTGAAAGATGGTATATTTGAATTTGTGCCCACTTACTGTGAGAGTCTTACCTATTGACTCACATTGTAAATTGCTATTGAATTTCATTCAGTCAGGACAGGTTGTTGCTTGAATCCAACTGCTGATATCCCATTCAAAACTATGCTGTCATTCTGTAGAAGTGGTGACTTTCAGGCTGGTTATATTTAGCGTTTTGATTCTGCAGACTCATGGGTCAGTACTCGGTCAAATTAATTTTTAATGTCAATGTCAGCACTGGTGAATCTGCAGATATGCTCATATTCCCTTTATCCATGCGACATGTCCTATCCACAATCCATATTTTCCATCTTAACACTCATGTGTCACTGTTTAAGAAATCATAGGGTATGTGAAATGAGACTTTTATAACTACCATTTTTACCCTTCGGCTGTAAAGGCTGATGGGCAGATGTTGTCAGGTGAGCGGGCGGCGTAGATACCCGAGTTTGTGAATGTGAAAGCTATAGAATAAAGTGACTTACGAGCTTCAAATTGATATCATAGGTACATGTACTAAAAATCTTGGAAGTTTTTGGATCCTGGTGACCTTGACCTCAATGTCAGAAATAATGTTTTCTGAAAATCATGTGAATGGCATAACTTGAGAAAAAGGCAATATAGAATTTGGGTGACTTGGGTGAACCATTCTTTAAATCAAAATACACTGTATTTCTAAAAGTATTCACTCCTCCATCCAAATAAAGGATTCAACTGGTCCAGTCATTGCCAGAAGTGTATGAAATCAGCAGCTAGGAGTGCAGACTAATTCTGCACACATTGAGTTGCTCTCATGAGCTTTGTGAATTACAGCGAACCATAATGCCACCTGCACGTAAAATTTATCCACTACTGCTAAATATTCCACAGTAAACTGTGGTATTGTAATAAAGTGTAAGTGACTGGGAACAGTATCAACTCAGCTACGAAGTGATAGGCCACAAAATCAGAGCAGGGTCCATTGCAGAGGTCACCAACGTCCGATCGCTTCAGACCTCCAAACTTCAGGTGAACTTCAGATTAATTGAAGAACAGTGTACAAAGAGGTTCATGGAATGTGTATCCATGTTTAGCACCTGCATCCAAACCTTACTTCCCCACAACTCAATGCAAAGTGCCGGATGCAGTAATGTAAAGCACACACCAGCTTTGGATCTTCTGGAGCTAAATGAGGCCACCCAAACACATGAGATGTCATCGATAAGGCCAGGATGCCCTTAGTTGAGCACATCAGGACTTAGTAGTGGAGCTCAAATAAGTCAAAAGATATAGAACAAAAAGTAAAATCCCAGGAGGACATACCTTCAAGAAATATTTTAAAGAAATCATTGTTTATTAACTTTTACTTTATTTTATAAGATATTTTTCTTTTATGCTTGCTCTTTTCTTTTTTCTTGTTGTTTTTTTTTGCTCCATCATCTGGATGAATTGTACACCTTTTGAGTCTTTTCTATCCACAAATTTCTTGTGAATACTCACTGCCTGCAAATACAGACAATTCAGATATTTAAGAAAAGGAAAACTGTTAACGGTTTTCACCCCAGTTACATACCTTGAGTATGTAACTGAGCAGCTCAGTTTTTCTTTAGCCATTACCTTCACATAACGAATGGGTACTGACTCATCACTTCCTTCCAATGAACTCGAATAAACTACCCAAATGTGCCCACTGCCCAGACACTAACTGCTTGACGGGGTCTGTCATTATCTTCATTTAACCAATAGATTCATCCTCTCTGTGGATCCTGATTCACTGTGTCATTCCATAACCTGTAGAGATTAGACACCTGCAGTACAGGACAGCTTACCGATGACAGGGATTTGTGGCTCGGTGAAATCTCTCTCTGATTCAGACTTTGCATCAGGGATTTAATTTCATTAAGGGAAATTCTTTACATATTTTGTAAACCAGTTGGTTTTCTTTTGAGAGAAAGGACCTTGTCAGGCTTCACTTCCACAAACCTTATTATTACAGAATTAAACTTACCAGTTTGTGACAGTGCACAACTGTGACACACAGTGTTGTCTTCAGTTAGAATCCTCAGGATTAATACAGACGTTGGATAAGGATTGCAAGAGTGATGAAACTCTGGGAAAGAGTTAAATATGGTTAAAAGATTCTGTTGATTCTATTTAACCATGAGTTGACACAATGCAACAATGCATAGCAATCAGCCCAGTTAATCAAGTTCATCACAAGTAACGTCACATCTTTATTCACAATGACCAAGGAGTTTTCTCAAAGTAGATATAACCTGCTATTGCCTGCTGCTTTTTTTTAAGACAATTAAACTTTTTGTGATTTGCAGTTCAGAATAACCTGTAATTCAATCAATCTCTTTTATAAAGCACTGAATTCACTTTTCTTCCAAAAAGATCTTAGTAATTGTTAAAATTTGTAGATATTTTCGTTAGTTCTGTCATCAAAAATGTATTTGTAAACATTTTAGTTTTAGTAATTAAACATAAACATTTTTAGTTAAATTATTTAATGCTTAAACCAGTTAGACCTGCAGAAAGGCGTTAGATTCTCCAGATTTAGCTTAAGGAACCCTGCAGGGAACCTTACCTTCTCTGTGTATAGTGTGGTTGAACCTCAGAACATATCACATAATAATGTGTGTAAAAATATTTATTATGGACAGAATTAAGACAAACATAGCAGGTGGATTTACAGGAGATTACTGAACTGTTAAGAGTTTGCTGAAACAAACAAAAGGCTTGTAATTGTTTTCAGTCTCAGCCAGTGGATGAACGTACAAGGTCCTCTCTTTGCTCTACTTGCAGTGGATCACTGTGACATCCTGAATAGCTGCCCTGAGGATGAACCAATGATGCCTAATGAAGAATGTCTGGATGCCGCAGCTGATGAGTCCCTGCTGGAGACGAGTCCCATTCAGTCACCTCTGCAAGTCTTTGCTGGCATGGGGGGCCTGGCCCTGATAGCGGAGAGGCTGCCCATGCTATACCCCGATGTCATTCAGCAGGTAAAACTCAGCTTTCAAGAGGCACAGAAAATTAGAAATTGAACAACTTGCATACATACAGCAGTTCTTTAGTATTAACTTTTTATTTCACAACAAATGTTTTGAGCTTACCTGCTCTGGCTCCTCTGATGCCCTGATAAAGAGCCTTGTGTGTCTCCTAAATTCACCTGTCAGCATTGTCTTGCATTTCACACCTTCGCTGAGCCTTTACTCGTCGTTGCGGTTGTTCACAGGTCAGCGCTCCTGTGGTTCCCTCCAGCACACAGGAGAAGCCCAAGGACAGCGACCAGTTTGAGTGGGTGACCATAGAGCAGTCGGGTGAGCTGGTGTATGAGGCACCAGAGTCCATTGCAGCGGAGCCACCGCCCATCAACAAACAACAGTCCCAGACATCCTCATCGTCATCATCCTCAGTGCAGACCATGTCGCCCATCCCTGCCCACTCACTGGCAGCTTTTGGCCTCTTCCTGCGCCTGCCAGGTTACGCAGAGGTGTTGCTAAAGGAGAGGAAACATGCCCAGTGTCTGCTGCGGCTGGTACTGGGTGTCACAGACGATGGAGAAGGCAGTAAGTCTGAAAACACGTCACAGCTGTCCGCACTGAAATTCACCTTGGGCTTTGAACTTTTAGCTTGGGAAGTATTTAATGCCAGAAAAAGTTTGAGAATTGCTAAGCTATTTGAAAGAAAGCTCTTGCAAAGATCCTTTGCACACAGCTATTTCTCCTGTCTGTCCCCAATTGACTAAAATATAAAATTTACTGTGTTTTCTAACCAGCGAGAGTTTGTCAGCACGGTGTCTTATTTTCCTTTTTGCCCCCCCCTTCAAGAAAAGTAAAATAAAAATGGATTGTTCATGTGTGATTTAATCGACTAAAACACAAATCTAAACAACAAATATAAAAGCAGCATCAAAACCTTCTTATTTTGAGTGTCTGCTTTGACATCTTCTTAGGTCACATCCTGCAATCTCCATCAGCCAACGTGCTCCCCACACTACCATTCCATGTCCTGCGAGCACTGTTCAGCAGCACCCCTCTGACCACAGACGACGGTGTGCTTCTGCGTCGCATGGCTCTGGAAATCGGTGCCATCCACCTCATTCTAGCCTGTCTGTCAGCTCTGAGCCACCACGCCCCTCGCAACCCCAATGCCAATACCAGCGTCTCTGAGGTATGACCCATATCACACATACATTCTGTTTCTAAGATTTAAAGATTTATCACGATATACATTTGAAATTTTGCGATAACGATATAACTGACGATATAATTGACACTAGACAAAACACTTTACAACTCCACAACTTTATTAGTGCAAAAAAAACATCTATGTATTTTCACTTAAACAAGCAGCTGTTTTATGTGCATTAAAGTTATATAAAAACGTAACAGTGCAAATTCCTTGACAGTTTAACCAAAAGGCATTTCCAGTGGAAACTGGCCGACATATCCTCAGCATAACCATGTATAATATCCACAAAACTTCAAAGAAGTTATACACACACAATACGGTAATATTATGTTGGAGCACAGTACGTATCACTCCGCGAGGCTCCTGCCTATGAAAGCCGTAATGCTCCGACAATCTATCAAGTGGTGCGGCTTCGTAGCTTAGCAAAGTCGTACTAAAACATTTGACAGATTTTCGAGCACCGTGTACATAAAATCGTTTCGAGGTCAGTAAACACAACCAGGATTCAAACATAAGGCACACGGGATTATAAGGGGCTCTGTCGACTTTCAGAAAAATCAAAGGATTGATTTTAAGTGTGCCGTATTTTCCAAACAACACGGTAATAACGACGGCCCGCTAGCATGCTCTACCAAAAATAGTGCTTTGTTGTGTATCTGACGGATGAAAGCTAAACCAGTTCCACACCACTGAAGCTGCAGCATTTTTACAAACCAGTTCAGCTTCATCTGTTTCATTCAACGATCCGCTTTCGCTCTTCTCATTCGGCGTCGCCGCCATGTGCGTATGTAAACAAAGGCACTGCGCATGCGCGTTTTACCCATATTCTATCACGATATGTCATTTTCCTATCGTTGCCCAAAGTTACCGGTATTACCGTGAACGGTATGATATAGCCCAGCCCTACCTGACGATACATTTTGGCTCTTTTAAATTTGTGGCTGATGACAGCTTCCTGTCGGTGTTGCATTGTGAATTATTTCTTGAACCTTTCACCAGCCTGTGAGATGTCTAAGAAAAGAGAGTCCTGTCCAGCTCTTGTCATTTTCTTACTTCTGTCAGACTAACCCAGCTTCATGCCACTGGCTACTCTCACTTTGCCTGAGTGTTTTGCTGTTGGCAGTAATGGAGTAACTGAGGATAAAAACGATTGCCGTTATTAATGACCCTCTGTCTTGCTGCTTTACTTACGGCTTCCTTAGCGTACCTTTGCCTGGCAAATGGCTTAATTGTTCATAGTGAATGATAAAAAACAAACAGCTGCAGGGAGAAAAGGCTGTGCATCCGAGATGTCTTTTGTATAATTGATGTCTGCAGGGGGAGAAACGGGTAGTACCTCACCTCGACTTGCCTGACTCTGCTAACTGCACATCTTCTATGACCTGAAGAAGTGCAGATAGGGCTGTTCGATATAACAATATATATCAGATGACGATATAAAAACGTCTATCGTTTCATTTTACGCTATTGTTTCGTGGTGTCGCAAAAGAAACCGTTTATGGCAATATTTTTTTCATTGTTTTGATCGCAGTCATTGGTTTTTATGTGTTGTCGTCAGCAACAACGACAGTAAAACCATCACGTGTTGGCTTGTTTATTTTCCGCATAAATCTTTCAAAATAAAGCTTAAGATCCTGTTGAGACTTTTCAAAATAAACTGAATCACGTGAAAGAGCAGATTGTTTACAGATGAGAATTAAAAAAGAGCCGCCAGGTGCTAAAAAATAAACCTTAGACTCAAACGTTAGAACAGGCTTTCCCCGCAGCACGCTGTGTAATAAATACTCAAAGAAAACTGCAGCCTTTACAACTTATGTCTAAAAATGTATAGTTTCATGCCTCTGTTAAAACACTCAACTCCAGGTACACGACGCCCAGCTGGAAACACTTCACACAAGTCGAGCTGCCCGAGATTGACAGAATTTACAGAAAATGTTACATTTTTGTGATTTATATCGTTATCGGGACGATAGATGTCTTATATAGGGATATGAGATTTTGGTCATATCGCACAGCCCTAAGTGCAAAGTATATGGACGTTTAGCTCTTGAAACAAAAAAATTAAGGATGTGCTTTACATACAAATGTAGAGCAATTTACAAACCATTCTGACAGCAATATAGCATCAATGGGCTTTTAAATAAAGTCGGGAAGAGAGAGCCTGGTTTGTGTTTGTATGCATTTAATGGCAGCTTGTGTTAATGTGTAGGAAAAATCAATGATTGTTTTCCTAGTGTGAATGGCAGAGGTCACATCTGAAATCATAGTTACTGTGATCTCAGGTGTAGGTCTTCAGCGCTTTTTTTTAAATTTTAATTTTTATAAATTAAAGGGGCCTCAAAGAGAGGCGTAAGAACAGAGTCAACAATGGTTTGGTATCCCAGAAAAAGAATAAACCAGTTAGACCTGTTTTCTTATCATGTTTCAAACACCAAACTGAAAAAATTAAAACATATCTAGCTAAAGCATATGAGCTTATGAGTTTTTCACCCCCTGAGTGGAGGTGTTGTCACTGGGTTCCTGAAGCAGACCTGCCTTGTTTTTGTTGTGGTGGTGATGTGTCCGGTCTCATGCTTGTTCAGGGACTGTGTGAATACACAAATCTGAGCCAAACGCATCACACTGGCAGTGGTTGACCTTGATCTCCTGAGACCCATGTTCTGGAGTGGTAGCACTGGTGTGAGATAAGACACTGTGTTTTAAACATGAGAGACAATTGAACAAAACATTAACTTTAAACTTCAGGGACCAATTTTCTGTCTGCTCCTTTGACTCATTTCTTGTTTGACTCCATGTGACCATCACAAATGTTTTATGGCAGCTTTCTATGTAGGCCACAACCAACTCTGACCTTTTTGAATACATGATAAAACGTGATGAAAAAGCAGCAACAGTGTTTACGCCTGAATTTCATTAATAATTGTTAAAGGGAAGTAAAAATGCAAAATCTTTGATTTGTGTGTGTGTGTGTGTGTGTGTGTGTGTGTGTGTGTGTGTGTGTGTGTGTGTGTGGGGCAGCCACAGATATCCAGCTGTCATGGTGGGGGGACCAGTGAGGAGCAACAGCTGTACTGGGCTAAAGGAACAGGTTTTGGTACTGGATCTACAGCGTCAGGCTGGGACGTAGAGCAGGCCCTCACCAAGCAAAGGCTAGAGGAAGAGCATGTCACTTGTCTACTCCAGGTAAGTGCAAATGAGCATTTTTTTTTTTTTTAAGGTGGGTTATTTTTGCCTGGTATTCCCTATGAAACATGGGCCATAAATGAACCCATTAATTTTTTTGTGAACTTGCACTATAGTATTCAAATTCAACAGACTGACCAAACTACAAGACGCAAATAATGAGCAGACAGCTGGGTTAAATGGAGGGCAGGGAACTAAAACGGCTTGTTTCGGGCAGGGGATAAAAAAAGGGCTGCAGCAATGCTCAATTTAAGATGAGTAAGGATTCATTTGAACCATGAACCACGCAAAGGTATCATATCTAGCTATGTTTAATTTCTTTTGATGTTACTTACTGTGCCTTGTCATAGTGAGAGATGAGCACCCAACAATACAGTTGGTGCATATATTTGATTCCCAATAAAGAGGTATGCTTATCATCCTGGCAGTTGTGGTGTGTAGGAAGGGACATCTGAAGACACACAGTGATCAAAAACATGGATTCTCCCTCATCCAGAGCAGGTCACATGAACGCTTTTCTTCATAAAGGGTACATTTTAATTCTGCATTTGTTTTTCTTTACTAGGTCTTGGCAAGCTATATCAACCCAGCAGGCTCAAGTGGCTGCCACATTGCTGATGCCTCTTCAACAGCCAGCAGAGCTCACAACAGCTCAGCACTGCCAGCAGTGCTGCTAGAGCTGCTGAGCCAGTCCTGCCTCATTCCCGCCATGTCCTCCTACCTACGCAACGACTCAGGTAGGGCCCATGTCTTTGCAAGTGATGAGTATGACCAACAGAGAGACGGATCTAGCCTCTGTGCGCCTTGATTCCTAGGCCCCACCGGTTGGCTGAGGAGAAGTGATTTGAACCTCTGTATATTTCAGCTCAACAGAGTGATCACGTAGGAATTTCTACCATAAACACTAAGCAAGAAAGATGACTCTCCTGTCACACTGAAGTGGACATGAAAGGGTTATCTGTAAAAATAATGTTGTATCCCTTAGATCTTTCGTTCTATTCACTGAAATGAATAGTGCTTACCCACACAAAGGAAATAGGACTTTTGTGGTTTACATCAAACATGACACAGACCTTTAGGCAACATGTTAAATTCTCTAAGGAGAGACTGCTGATAAGTGATGGTAGCTGAGTTTGTAAGAGATTAATGACACAGAACTATAGAACAACTGAGAATGCAATCACGAGAATGAAAATAAACATTTCACTTTTTATTAGGCATCAAGATGGGGATAGTTTACGGCTCAAGTCACCTTGAGTCTTCATAACATCTTTATTTACAGTCTGTTTGCTGAGACCTGGTATGCATCTTACCAAAAGTAACATGTAAGTTACTGTCTGCTTGATAGTAACTTACATTTTTCACTGAGAATATTGATCAACTCAAGTAAGTCTGTGACAAGAACAATGTAATATCCTGTAATTGAATCTAGCTTGCCCACTATAAAAATGCAGAAAGCTGCATACTTCCAATAGGCTTGATAAGTTTGTGGTTATCATTGCTCCTATAGTATGTGTTTAGAAATCTGTCATTAAGAAGTCTTACCGCTCCATGTTTCATTATTTAGATTCTACATACTCGAAAACATCATGAAATCAATTTCCTGAAGGGTTTCTGGCATTTGTGTTTGTGGGCAGATTTTAAAAAAAAAAGAAAAAAAAAGACCAATTTTCAAAAATGATAAATTTAACTGATTGCTATCAACCTGGGAAGCAAAAATCAGATAAGCAGTCTGCTACTTAACACTCGGTGTTCTGTGGACACAGAGAGAAAGTAACACCTATATGCCACTTTAAAGTTTTTGTTTACACAATTAACCATAGCTGTATGCTCACTGGCTAAACGTGTTCGTTGTTGTTTATACCTAAGAGTCTAGCAGGGATACTGTTGAAGACAAAGTCAAAGGAGCTTGCAAAGAAGAAGACAAAGCTACAGCTTTGGCATGAAATCTTGGATTCCAGGGACTTTAGAGTAATTTTATATTGTATAGCAAAGAGAGAACTCCAATTTCAAAAAGTAAAAGTGCTAAGCAGATAAATATATACATGAATGCAAGTGAATGTAGACGGTGCTGCACAGTTAAGGTTAGGTCAGCCCACTGCTTATATCCTCGATCGTGGCTCAAGAGTTGGGAGTTCGCCTTGTAATGGGAAGGTTGCTGGTTCGAGCCCCGGCTTGGACAGTCTCGGTCGTTGTGTCCTTGGGCAAGACACTTCACCTGTTGCCTACGGGTGGTGGTCAGAGGGCCCGGTGGCGCCAGTGTCCGGCAGCCTCGCCTCTGTCAGTGCGCCCCAGGGTGGCTGTGGCTACAATGTAGCTTGCCATCACCTGGGCATCTGGTGATGGCGACACATCATGTGTGAATGGGTGTGTGAATGGGTGGATGACTGGATGTGTAAAGCGCTTTGGGGTCCTTAGGGACTGGTAAAGCGCTAGTATCATCCCAGAGCCTGTTACAGTGAGTGTATGCTACCTGTGTGTGCCTAATGCTGCTGGTTGTTTAACTTTGCAGGAGTATGTAAGCATGCATGCTGGCTTGTATTAATGTGCCCCTGGTCTCATAATTAAATAACAGCTGATAAATAGCATTGTGAGTGTTGTAATTACTCCTCATTATCTGGTAAAAGCCTCTGACGTGTGTTTAAATCCAAGTGTTTCCACATGCTGTGTTAAAGCATGTCCTTTGTAATACTTTTAAAACTGATATATTTATCACCCAGCTTAATAGCACATAGGTATAATGTCATGTGTTGAGTAGACATTGATTAGAGTTAATTGAAATCATGGTGTGTCCTGCCAAATAGAAGCTGGGAGCAGCTGGACCACCTTTTACATGAAAGCCAGGTGGCCAGGAGGTCCAAGGTGTGAATAAATGACTGACCAGAGCTGACTGTAGTGAACACTGGTTTTCTCTGCTTCTCTAACATTATTGTCTATGCTCTGCTTATTTAATTTAGCATCACATTGACTGCACGCGCACAAGAAAAAATACAGTCCCATAGAAATTTTGCGTCCTTTTTTAATATACTCTAGTCTGTGAAGCTTTTAGTAAAATGTTGCTATTTTTGTTTCTTTTTTTAGCCATGTTCTGTAGTATCCTTAACTGGCAGTTTAAGTTTCTTCATTCTACACCTTAGCCTTCATTGCCTCTTTCAAATCTGATAACTGGCTCGAGGTAACATTTATAACGGGCACTTTGACACACATCGAGAGATGGAGCACTTAATTCATTGTCATCTCATTTTTAAATACAGCATGGTCCAAAACACAAAATATGTCTTTTTGAAAAATAAAACCTTTTTTTTTTTTTCAATAAGACAATTTATTAAATATAGCTGAAATATTTGTAAGATTTTTCATATTTTCGGCTAAAACATACTTTGTTTCAGAATTTTTAACACTAACATAATTCAGCTGTTTGTTTTTTTTGCTCCTGGTGTCAAAAAAGATACTTGCATTGCCTTACCTTGGCCTCAAGTAACAATGTGAGGGATCTTGGGGTCTTGAACTTTTATCCTCCTTTTGTTGCCCTGCAATAGGCTACTGGGAGCTTCCCATTCTGGACTATCCTGCTTCTTCACTCACCTATTTCATTTACTGTATGTTTATACACCTGTCTGCATTTAATCATTAGTTACTTTTCATCTCTGGCTCTCTTCTGCAGTGTCTTTTGTTCTGTCTCTCTGGAGATTGTGCCCCTCCCTAATCTCGGTTCTATCTGAGGTTTCTTCCTGTTAAATGGAGTTTTCCCTTCCCACTATTGCCAAATGCTTGCTCAAATTGGGTCATGTCTTGAATATAAAAGAGACACAACAAGTTTTCGATAACTGAAGAACCAAAAACTGCGAAACTCTGCCCACTAGGCTGAAGAAATGCCAGAGAAGCAGAGCCCAAGAGAATGAATGGCCTGCTTGCCAAAGATCCATTCAGAGTATATGTTCAGCTACAAGGGAGCAATTTCACAATGGAAGACACAGCCAGAACTGAAATTGAGCGTACCATAGCAATCTTCCAGAGCAGAAACAACGAGTCTCCAGAATAAAGACCTGAACAGCACCAGAACCCAAAATGACTCGTACTAGCTGAGGAAGCTAACAGCACTCCTTGATTGCTTGACTGCACAAATAAGGGCGCTGCTATGCGAGTACCTGAAAGGTTGAGGGTGAAGATTAGTTGGTTTCAGGGCCTTGGTTGGTTTTAATCTGCCACATGGGATGTACCATTGACTTACACAGGGAAGTGGCTGACATCAATCTTACCAGTGGCTAGGAAGGACAGAACAGAGGTGTTCTGAGCATGGTAGAAAGGAAGACTGCTACAAGACTGCCCCAGAGACTATCAAACACATAGTAGCAAGATGGAAGATGTGAGCTGGAACTATGTACACTGAGAGGCACAACCAAGTGGCTTATAGTGTCCAAGAACATCTGTGATGCATAGAGATTAGAAGTCCTCAAGCCCCAATCGAACCAATATGGGACACCACTAAAGGTGATGATGAATTAAAAACAGGGCGACGGTCAGTGGAATTTCTACCTTCACACAGAGAAGCAGCTGTGACCAACCAACCAGACATAGTTGTGGTTGAGAAGATGCAGAAGACTGTAGGTTTGATAGATGAGACAACAACATCAGGAAGGAGGAGCACGAGAAAATAGAGAAGCATCAAGGACTGCGGGAACCACTGGAACAGGTTTAGAAAGTTAAGTTCTAAGTGGTCCCAGTGGGATTAGGAGCATTAGGACCTATAACTCCCAAACTGGAAGTGTAATTCCAGGCTTAACATTAGAGGTATCTGTCCAGAAGATTGCAGTCCTACAGTGCCTACCACTGCAATGAGTAAGAGGAAGATTTGTTTTAAATATCCAAAGGTGGGAACTGACAATGTACCTTGTTAATTGTACTCGAGTATTTACACAAATCTGTTCTTTTTACTCCTCATATTTTCAAAACAGGCTTGTAACTTTAGGGTTTAACACATTTGAGGAAAGATTTTTGGCATCAGTGTGAGCCTTCAGACCTTTAAACTGATTTGATCCTAAATGGATGAACAATAGCACACAAAATACGATATTATTTGTGTATCACTGGATTATCACATACAAAAACATTAAAGATGCAAATACATAATTTATTCATCATTTATAGTGCTATACTGAGGAGTTGAGGTTAACTAGGTTGAAACGATTTGGAACAGTGTTTTGGTTGAAAATGTCCATAATTGTGGTCATGGTGCCAATTTAGATTGTGTATTAGATCGTGAAGATCCAACATCTGGAGGATGTGCAGGATAAATTGATTAGCTTGTCATACTGTGGTGAGTTTATAGTAAAGCACTGTTCTGAATTGGTGCACAATGGCTGTGTTGCTAATGGTTACTGTTAGGTGGTTAGATGATACTTAGATTTCTTTTTTAATTCACTTAATTCTAACTTTATGCAACTTGATATGATCTAGTTTAAGGGCAGTGTAAACAGTATACTGATAATGGCTGGAGTCTAAGCAAAGATGGCTCGTGAAACATCTGTTTACATCTTATGTACAGTGGGGCAAAAAAGTATTTAGTCAGCCACCGATTGTGCAAGTTCCCCCACCTAAAATGATGACAGAGGTCAGTAATTTGCACCAGAGGTACACTTCAACTGTGAGAGACAGAATGTGAAAAAAAAATCCATGAATCCACATGGTAGGATTTGTAAAGAATTTATTCGTAAATCAGGGTGGAAAATAAGTATTTGGTCACCTCAAACAAGGAAAATCTCTGGCTCTCACAGACCTGTAACGTCTTCTGTAAGAAGCTTTTCTGTCCCCCACTCGTTACCTGTATGAATGGCACCTGTTTGAACTCATCATCTGTATAAAAGACACCTGTCCACAGCCTCAAACAGTCAGACTCCAAACTCCGCCATGGCCAAGACCAAAGAGCTTTCGAAGGACACCAGGAAAAGTATTGTAGACCTGCACCAGACTGGGAAGAGTGAATCTACAATAGGCAAGCAGCTTGGTGTGAAAAAATCAACTGTGGGAGCAATCATCAGAAAATGGAAGACATACAAGACCACTGATAATCTCCCTCGATCTGGGGCTCCACGCAAGATCTCATCCCGTGGGGTCAAAATGATCATGAGAACGGTGAGCAAAGATCCCAGAACCACACGGGGGGACCTGGTGAATGACCTGCAGAGAGCTGGGACCAAAGTAACAAAGGTCACCATCAGTAACACACTACAACGGCAGGGAATCAAATCCCGCAGTGCCAGACGTGTTCCGCTGCTGAAGCCAGTGCATGTCCAGGCCCGTCTGAAGTTTGCCAGAGAGCACATGGATGATACAGCAGAGGATTGGGAGAATGTCATGTGGTCAGATGAAACCAAAGTAGAACTTTTTGGTATAAACTCAACTCGTCGTGTTTGGAAGAAGAAGAATACTGAGTTGCATCCCAAGAACACCATACCTACTGTGAAGCATGGGGGTGGAAACATCATGCTATGGGGCTGTTTTTCTGCCAAGGGGACAGGACGACTGATCCGTGTTAAGGACAGAATGAATGGGGCCATGTATCGTGAGATTTTGAGCCAAAACCTCCTTCCATCAGTGAGAACTTTGAAGATGAAACGAGGCTGGGTCTTCCAACATGACAATGATCCAAAACACACCGCCCGGGCAACAAAGGAGTGGCTCCGTAAGAAGCATTTGAAAGTCCTGGAGTGGCCTAGCCAGTCTCCAGACCTCAACCCCATAGAAAATCTGTGGCGGGAGTTGAAAGTCCGTGTTGCTCGGCGACAGCCCCAAAACATCACTGCTCTCGAGAAGATCTGCATGGAGGAATGGGCCAAAATACCAGCTACTGTGTGTGCAAACCTGGTAAAGACCTATAGTAAACGTTTGACCTCTGTTATTGCCAACAAAGGTTATGTTACAAAGTATTGAGTTGTATTTTTGTTATTGACCAAATACTTATTTTCCACCCTGATTTACGAATAAATTCTTTACAAATCCTACCATGTGGATTCATGGATTTTTTTTTTTCACATTCTGTCTCTCACAGTTGAAGTGTACCTCTGGTGCAAATTACTGACCTCTGTCATCATTTTAGGTGGGGGAACTTGCACAATCGGTGGCTGACTAAATACTTTTTTGCCCCACTGTATATCCTTAATGAGCAGTAAATCTCAGAGCAGCAGCAGCACAGGTCAACTAATCACAGCCTGTCCAGCAAGATAATCTTCTGTAGGTCATAGGTTTTTGACTTTTACTTGACTAAAGACATTAAATTGGTCCGTCAACTTTTACGAGGTTTTGTTTTGTTTTTTTTTATAACTCCCCTGAACTAAAATATGTCTGCCCCCCTTGCCATCTCTGCATACATCTCAAAACTGGAATTAAGTAATCTGGAATCCATTTCATAAATAGAAATGACACATGTCCCCTCCACCTTACTACTTAATTCCAGTTTTGCTTTGTCTCAAACAGATATGATTTAAAGTTAAAATATGTTGTATGCAGTTAATGGCCATTTTGGTACATCATTCCTGCTGATTAAACATTAGCATAATGTAGGAGAGTAATGGTCGGTAGTGATTCATCATGTGGCAAAGAAAGCAGTTCCTTTGTGTTTTCCAAATGCATAGGCCTCACAGTTTGTCCACTCATTTGTTTTAACTGTTTTTTCACAGCAGGCTAAGGAAAACTATGTTTTTGAATGAAATGCTTGACCTTGTGCACAGAAAGTCTTTTGTTCCCTATACAAACCCGTACACACTTCAAGGATTTCCTACATCACAAGGCATATTATTGACATCAGTACAAGGTGAAAGCTAAATACGCCACAGCACCACCTTCATTCATTACCACAATGTCCCTGTGGATTTGTGAATTTGCAGTTTATCACTGCTCACCCGTGGAATTGTAGATTCTATTACCACACGCTTCCCTCCTTGCAGTTAAAATGGGTAGATGAGCACTTTGAAGTGGATCAGGGCAAAGGTGAGACGTAAGATGCCACCACCAGTGATCATTGTTGTAATTAGATCCCATTCATGTAAAGTTATATACACGAATCCTTCTACGCAAACACCTTGGGGGTTTTCACAGATGAGGCTGGAAACTCATTCTTATTGTTATTCTTGGGTGTTTATTGTTCAAATGTCCCCCAATTCCACAATACATCTAGACGTTATTCAGATATTTATCAAAAGCTTTTTAATACAGGAAAATGATTGCTGACACTACCCTTAAATGAATATGAGCAAATAAATGAAGAGACCTCTGCGATCCCTCTGCACCTGACACATTTTACTCACACTCACCGACTTTCAAAGATGGACAGAGATGAAGAAAGAATATAGAGCATAAGCCCCATTTCAAATGGAAACTACATAGTTTAATTACAAGTTGATCCCATTCCTTAATGTCTTGCAACTGTGACTTCTGTGTAAGACCTGTGTATTATCAAAAATAGTTTCACACTTTTGGGGTTTGGGAAGCACTTCTAGAACACCTCAGTATAGTGTGAATTTGTGGTACACATGATGTGAAGTTGCAGGTCTGTCGGAAGTTGTTGTACAGCCACATTGCTTAGGAAGAGTGCTGTATTTGTATTACTGTAAGGGCCCTGAATCAAACACATTTTGTGGCCCTGAAGACTTACAGGTGACCAGCAGTGTTTCCAGAAGCAGCTTCCAGTTGTCACTTTATAGACTTTGCCTTTAATCATATTGTTGAGAACTCCTTCCAGACAAGTAGCAATTATGGTCCCCAAAGTTTTGAATTTAAAAAGAGAGAAAATATATCGGGTTTCTACAACACTTCTTTCCAGTAAGTACAACAGTCCAAAAAAAATCTGATCTAGGGAAATTTTGTTTTTCCTCTTGGGCCACACGGGGGAGTCAGTCCTGGCTGGGAGCTTGATGATGTCCATCTGGCATACCCTGGTTCCAGCCTAGTCCTGTTCCTGCCATGTCTCCCAGCCCTTTGTTATCTTGTCGGCTCATGGCTGTGGCTTGGCAATATGGCTTGTTTGTTTACATCTTTAACCAGTCTGTTGATTTCCCTTCTCCTCTCTCTGGGATAGACTTTCATTTCAAACTTTTTTCTCCAACATGTGTGGCTTTCTAATTAACCCCGTCCTTCACTACTGCTCACTTCAGCTTTTCTGGCATATTTTCTCTGATTTAGAAATCCTTTTCTTCAGTTTTGGTATGTCACAGTGTGGTGTAGATATAAACAAAAACGATTACAAACAGGTTAAGAAATGTGCCAATGATGCCTAGCATGGCCAGTATGGACTCCTCCTGCTCCTCCTTGAGCTCCAGTGCCCGCACGTCATCAAGGGTGATGACTGTAGTACCCATGGTGCTGTTATTCACCTAACCTGGCAAGGGTGCACTTATCTGGAATAAAAGGAAGTGAAGGGGACTGTGTCAGACAAGAACTGAAAGTAACATCAAATCATAATTGGGTGTCTTTTCATTGCTCAGCTGCATCCTTTTTACTGTACTACTAATCTGCTAGTTTTTGCTCAAAAAACACATTCAAACAGCCCTGGTTCAGGCAGTGCCAACATAATCTCTCCCACCCCACCAGCCACAGGAAAATTAATCATGAATCAAATACAACAATGGCTGCATAGAGTGGAATGGAGATTAGTCTTTGAAGACTGCTTCTTACAACCTGCTACAGATTGTAGCTGAGCTCCTCAGTTGTGAGCTAGGAGCCAGCACTTAGTCAGCCTCATTTTAGGATTACTTGGAATGAAGCTTTTAAATTGTTAGCAATGATGCTCATTGGCATTCTCCATGTTAAAATAAGTTTGATTTAAAGATTGAGCATGCTACACCCACCTCCTCTGTATAGGTCTTAAATTAATAATCCCCCCTATCCCAGGCTCCTTGAAGTAGTTGTTCTGAGCATAATTCCCATTTTCCCTATGGATAAGTCTTAGAAGGTAAAAATTAGGAGCAACGATGTTGTCTGAAAGATGAACAGGATATTTCTATCCTTGGGTTTATAATAGAATAACATTCACACTCTTTCCCTTCAAGTCTGGAAAATTATTCTTAAATTCAGATAAGTCAAAAGCAATAGGGTAGGAAGGGGAAAGTAGCTTACCCTAAAGCGCCTTAGGTGTAAGACATCATCATCCGGCATGCTTTTTGGGTCCTCACAGAAAAACCATGGCTTTAAGGGCATTCTACATGTGGAGAAAAAAAAAGAGGTGGGGAGGCTGGGTAGAGACTGTTCCAGTGCCTATAAGCGACAGACCAAGTGGCGGAGAGAGACGGCGATGCCACGACAGCTTCTCGGTGCTCAGCGACGCTTCCAATGAAAACCTCCTTGTGACACTTGTCTCCTTCTCCTGTTTATAGCGCCACCTGTCAAGTTCAACAACCCTACCCACAAACTTCCCTTCTGATTAAGTTCCCCCTTTGTCTTGCCAGTTTGTTTTTTTTTCTCCTTTTTTTCATCAGCAGGTTTGCCTTGCTGCTGCTAAAGCACCAGCAGCCTCTGCGTAGTGGAGAGGAGAGGGGTTCTCCTCATTTGTTCCCTCCCACCTCCCCTGAAATACTCCTATACTGACCGTCTGCTCCTTCTCTTGATTTCCCTGTAACGGCTTTGCTGAAACCCCCCTGCCTGCCTACACCTTATGCTGTAACACACTCTCCCCAATTTTCTACTGGCCTCTATTAGAAATGAATGCCTTTAAAAAAACAAAACAAAAAAAAAGCCTTGCAAGCAATGTGATTATTTTTTCTGAATGAACTGATAAGTCTCTCTGTCACCAAGCTTCCTCTGAGCTTGGTAAGAACATGCAGCTCCCCAAATTAGCAGTCTGTGGCAGGTGATATTCCAGAGGAGCAGGAGAAGCTGTAAATTCCCATGGAGCAGATTTCTGTAGAAAACCAAAAGCAGTCGGGGTGTCAGACAATCGATATGACACTATGGATGCGCGCCTACCACCAGTGACAGCACTGTTACGGCGGTTCTCCAACACCAGTTAGTCATCGTGGGAGGACTATGCATTGCATAATCAAGCAGAATGATGGCAAGAGAGCGAGAACGGATCCTGATGTCCATGGCAATGAATTGGAAGAAGCATGAGAACGAGAGAAGGGGGGAGGGAGGAAGTGAGGAGGAGCAGGAGGAGGAAGGGGGGAGACGACATCGCTCACGCTTAGAGTTGTCTCCTCCCTCCACTGCTGTGGGTGCTGGTGGAGTACATATACTCATGCACACACTCGCTCATTTACCACCTAGCAAAACACAAGACAAATATCCAAAAAGGAGGCAAATTCAGCCTCTCTGCGCTGCTCTCGGCTGAGTTCAGTCGTGCCCGTCATCAGCTGTTGTTATTCTGGAAGACCTGCAGAGAGGGGAGGAGTTGAGGAGGAGGAGGCAGCAATAAAAGGCGGTGGGGAAATAAAGGATGGATGTGACTGGTTGGAGGACAAAGAGGATGAGGCCGTGAAAAGATGTGGGGGTCTGCACGCAGTTAGATATATTCATCTCTAACCAGTGGCTTCTGAAACGGACACCAAGCCTGCCTATTTTGTCTTTCTAACTTCCCCCTTTATTTTGTGATAGAACCTCCTCACTCTGCTGTAACCTTTTTCTATGCTTCTATGAAATATTTTACTACCTTAAAACAAACTTGATGTTGATACGTTTTTTTTTAATGTGTCATCTTCCAGTCCTCCTGTAGCACCATTGAAAACCATTAGTGATATTTTTTTTAATAAAGGAAAAGAAGGTCAGTGTTGTTGGGCTCAATTACTATGTGTTCAGTTAGTTAGCTTGTACTAAATGGTAAAGTGACTGGTACATAATTGAGCACTCAAGGTGCTTTCTTGTTAATCCAGTCACACTCATTTATAGAGTACTTTTATCTAAGCACTTTTGAACATTTGTGCACACACTCAGTCTAGTGGATGGATTGGAGCAGCTTGGAGTTCAGGATCTTGCCCAAGGAATGTGTAGGCATGCAGACTAGAGGAGTCTGCTTTAAGGCTTTTTCTGCTTCAATCCTCTCTTAAGCTCTTGTTTCATTTCTGTTCATATGCACACATTTATTGCATCTATGTATGGGATATGTTTGCTTAAACATTAGTTGATACATTAACGTTAAATTAATTAATTTTAGTTATCAGACCTTAAATTTAAGACTGAATTAATTTGGCTTCAGCAGTATTTAATTTACCTGGTAACCAGGTACAACAGAATGTTATAAGTAAAAGAGTCTATCTCAATATACTTCATCAACATCAAAAAGGTGAATTTTTGTAACAAATAAGGAGTTTCTGCTGGGTTTTATTTATTTATTTATTTATTTTGGTATCATGTCTGGTTAAGAACCTTTTGTCTTATTTATGAGGTGGGATGTAGGATAATTACATGATGAACTGGGATAATTATGAATTTCTTTTAGTTGTCATTTTAGTCATAGTTTGGAAATCATTGCTAATTTATTCATGTAACTAACTTTGATGAATTAAAATTTTTGCATACATGGCAGAAACAAAATGTTTATCTAAGGAGGCTGGTGGGTCTGTCTAGCACAGACCCACCGCTGGAACGAGACAATTCTACTGCAACAGCAAAGACACGAGTCGGCAAAGTTCTTTGTATTGCTCGTGCACGACGGAGAGAACTGTGATGAGCGTTGTTCCTTCGCTTGACCCCAGTTGCTCTCGTCTGCTCCCTCGTAGCACTGCTCTTTATTGTGGTTACACGTCTATGCACAAGTTCATTAACATATGACGTTTTACACAGGCATACATGTGAACAAAGAGTACCTTATCCGTGTGTACGTATAGGCATGCGTGTGTGTGGGATCAACATGTGACCCTGTGAAGAGTCCCCAAAGCTGGTGCCAGGAGTCCAGCGGTCCACCTAAACAAAAGGCACTTATACTTACGCAGATGCAGATACAGAGTAGGTGTCCTCCTATAGTATAAATCAAGAAGAGAAGGTATGACCTCTCTCATGACCTTAGGGTGTGTATGTGCATGCCAGAACACTCTGGAAGGCACACACAGTCTTTACAGACTGCTAAGGATCAAACCTCTATCAGTCTACAAACATTTATATACTTTCTAAGCATAAATGATTATAAATTTCTATGCATAAATGGCAATAATAAAACATAAACCCAAAAGAGGCTGTTTTTTCTTGGCCCCAATAGTTAGAAATAGAAGCGAGGAATTGTGTTTATTTATTTATTTCTTGGTAGGCACTTTGTTTTCCTACTTATTCTAACCCAGTTACTGTGTTCACAGTGTGTGCCAACCCAAAACTAAGTAACCTGAGTAGCTTGGATTGTAAAGGGATTCTTTTTGCACAAAAATGCAGCCACTATTTCTTCTGTGCTTTAAAATGGTACAGAGCTCCAGGCTACTTTTTTCTGGTTGTTCCACACAGACTTTCCTTGATGCACATTATCTACGGTGTCCACTCAGGCAGACTGTGTGTTGGCGGAGGCATGTCACAGTCTTACTATTTCAGCTACTCCCCGCTCTATTCCTTTGCCCTATAGGGGTCAGGAAGACCTGACACTGTCCAGCCGTGCTTGAGTCACAGTATTTGCCACCCACTCAGTGTGACCCGTGTGCTCAACACCCGTCCCTTGTAGCAGCAACCTGCCTACGCATCAACTCTCCTGTTTCCCCATTAAAGCGGACTCAGTGAACACTTGTTTAATGTTATTTAACTTGGTGTTATTGACCGTTTTAATTACTAATTGTGGTGGTATGTAAAGTTCATGATGAAAGGTGTCAAAATCTGTTGTCTCCTTGGGTGCTAACATTAAGAAGAGCATGTTGTTACAAAGAGATCAGCAAATGTCAGATATCTTTTTAGTCACTTGAACAACTAGCAAACTTAGAACTTTAAAGTAGCAGTTAGCGGTTTAAGTCTTTTGTTTTTCCCCAACCATTGTTTACAATAACTCACTGCTAGATCAAAAACTGTTTACATCAGTTCACAACACTTCATCTTCACTTCAGTGGTCATAATGTTATGATTAATGAGCGTATACTTGCAAGAAAGAAGTTGAGTCCTTTGGAATTCTGCATTAATGATTAATAAAGCATCTGAGGTGGTTGTAGCTCAGGAGGAAGAGCAGGTCATCCGGGGCAGTCACTCTAATCGGCAGTTAGTCTCTAAAGTATATCCATCATTATGAATGTGAATGATAGATAGAAAGCCTTTCTGTAGAAGAAGCATTGAAAGAAGTTCTTGTATGGCCGGGTGTGAACGGTTGACTGAACATGCTACACTAACGCGTTTCCTCACAGAGTAAGAAGGGAGTGTTGTTTCAGAAGTCTTGTGATTTATTCAAATGCTGCTTTGCAAATCTAAGATCTGCTGCTGTGTTCTTTTTAGAAGGATGAGGCATTCTTATGGCAACCCTTCTAAGCAAACCATCCACGAGGTCGTGACGAATTGTAACATTTAATGTGCTGAGCTGAGCTTTTTTTCTCCTCCCAGTTTCTCTGACCATTGCACAGTCTGGTGAATTTACTGGGATGTCTGCTTCTGGGAAGATTTTCAAATGTCTCAAATCTATTCTACTTGTGAATTATCTTGATGCATAAAACCTTCAAATTGAAAGCGTGTGTACTTGCATTTTAACATTTTGAGAGCAGGTGTTTCTTCTTATGTCGTCTTTCCTATTAGGTGTTTTTCTTACAGTGGCTAATTAACAGTTCTAATTATGTTTGGCTCGAATTCTTAGATTCTGTGTCATTTTAGCAGGACTCCCCCTTCTATGGAAAGAAGCAATAGTCATGAATTTTCTCCTTTAGATCATTTGTCTTGTTTTGGATTGATGAGCACTCTGGTTTTTAAAATTCTTCGTTCACAAGAAGTAAGCTTTGTTATAATGAGCAGACAAATGTTGGACTTTTAAATAAAGAAAGGGGTCCTACAGCTCACAGTATTTTAGTGTTTCCCTGAAATAACTGTTCTGATCCATAGTATGTGACCAACCGTAAATTACTCCACATCCCCAAGCAGACAGGAGCATCAGCCAACACTGAATCTAAATGAGTATTTCACTGTGGACACTGTTTTTTGATACCAAAAATTGTCAGTACGGCTTTAAATTAACACAGTGGTTAATTGAAAAGTTAGGGGAGAAAATTACTGCTTCTGTCTACTAAAGAGACTTTAATCGAAGACTGCCTTTAATATCTACATCTTAACATCACTGTGTTTCTGGAGGTATGCAACATATGGATGCATAATTTCAGTAAGACGATTGATTTAAAACTAGTGGAGATTAAATGGGTGAACAGGATCCAGCAGTAATACTTTTGTTTCAAGCAGCTCTAATACATGCCACACTAATTCATCACAGGTGCTTTCCTACAGGTCTATAGGCCTGATAACTATTAATCAGGCTGAACATCCAGAATTGCTGCGCCAAACACCTGTCTCCATATTGCCCTCTGAAGGCCTTAAATCACACAGAGTGGAGATTGTCTGTTCTCAGTGCTGCAATGACTGCAGGTCAGCACTACCAGAATGGTCATAGTTTTGATGGATGTTCATCCTCTTTGGGTTGCAGCTCATCTTGTGGCTGAGCACAAAAGGTCAGATTCTTGTCTTTGCCGTTTGCTCTACATCATTGTTCAGTTTTCCATTTGGTGATGGAGACTACAGATATCATGGATATTAATTTATTCAGAGAGAGCTGTGATATCCAAATGAGTGTTCTGCACATTTTGGATTGGCAGAAATTGTTAGAATCCGTCTGTGTGTAATATGGATGTTCCATCCAGTAGTTGTTGAGTCGTTTCACTTTGAAACTAAAATCTCTGTCACGCTAGTTTAAATATTATAAATGTCAATATTTCCAAGTACATCTTTTGCCCATGACACATTTCTGTGGATTAAGATTAAGCTCATATTTCAACAAATGTTGGAACCAAGCATTTCATAGCTGAGCTTGGTGTTTTCTGTGGGGAAAAAGGTTACTGATTACAGGACCTGTGACTTTGCAAAGAGTGGTTTCCAAAGAATTTTAAATTAAATTATTTTACACTGAAATTTGCAAAGCTAATCTGAACCCTAATAATAAATCAGGTTAATGGGTCCCCTTTAGGTCTCAAAGCGCTGCTTGTAGCTCAGAAACCCCAAGTTGAGGAGTCCGTTGAAGTATGAGTGTGTGCATAGTTGAATCAGCCAGGTGGTATGAAGAAGCACGATACAGGGAGTGCAGAATTATTAGGCAAATGAGTATTTTGTCCACATCATCCTCTTCATGCATGTCGTCTTACTCCAAGCTGTATAGGCTCGAAAGCCTACTACCAATTAAGCATATTAGGTGATGTGCATCTCTGTAATGAGAAGGGGTGTGGTCTAATGACATCAACACCCTATATCAGGTGTGCATAATTATTAGGCAGCGTCCTTTCCTTTGGCAAAATGGGTCAAAAGAAGGACTTGACAGGCTCAGAAAAGTCAAAAATAGTCAGATATCTTGCAGAGGGATGCAGCAGTCTCAAAATTGCAAAGCTTCTGAAGCGTGATCATCGAACAATCAAGCGTTTCATTCAAAATAGTCAACAGGGTCGCAAGAAGCGTGTGGAAAAACCAAGGCGCAAAATAACGGCCCATGAACTGAGAAAAGTCAAGCGTGCAGCTGCCAAGATGCCACTTGCCACCAGTTTGGCCATATTTCAGAGCTGCAACATCACTGGAGTGCCCAAAAGCACAAGGTGTGCAATACTTAGAGACATGGCCAAGGTAAGAAAGGCTGAAAGACGACCACCACTGAACAAGACACACAAGCTGAACCGTCAAGACTGGGCCAAGAAATATCTCAAGACTGGTTTTTCTAAGGTTTTATGGACTGATGAAATGAGAGTGAGTCTTGATGGGCCCGATGGATGGGCCCGTGGCTGGATTGGTAAAGGGCAGAGAGCTCCAGTCCGACTCAGACGCCAGCAAGGTGGAGGTGGAGTACTGGTTTGGGCTGGTATCATCAAAGATGAGCTTGTGGGGCCTTTTCGGGTCGAGGATGGAGTCAAGCTCAACTCCCAGTCCTACTGCCAGTTTCTGGAAGACACCTTCTTCAAGCAGTGGTACAGGAAGAAGTCTGCATCCTTCAAGAAAAACATGATTTTCATGCAGGACAATGCTCCATCACACGCGTCCAAGTACTCCACAGCGTGGCTGGCAAGAAAGGGTATAAAAGAAGAAAAACTAATGACATGGCCTCCTTGTTCACCTGATCTGAACCCCATTGAGAACCTGTGGTCCATCATCAAATGTGAGATTTACAAGGAGGGAAAACAGTACACCTCTCTGAACAGTGTCTGGGAGGCTGTGGTTGCTGCTGCACGCAATGTTGATGGTGAACAGATCAAAACACTGACAGGATCCATGGATGGCAGGCTTTTGAGTGTCCTTGCAAAGAAAGTTGGCTATATTGGTCGCTGATTTGTTTTTGTTTTGTTTTGAATGTCAGAAATGTATATTTGTGAATGTGGAGATGTTATATTGGTTTCACTGGTGAAAATAAATAATTGAAATGGGTATATATTTGTTTTTTGTTAAGTTGCCTAATAATTATGCACAGTAATAGTCACCTGCACACACAGATATCCCCCTAAAATAGCTAAAACTAAAAACAAACTAAAAACTAATTCCACAAACATTCAGCTTTGACATTAATGAGTTTTTTGGGTTCATTGAGAACATGGTTGTTGTTCAATAAATGGTAAATGGCCTGTATTTGTATAGCGCTTTACTAGTCCCTAAGGACCCCAAAGCGCTTTACATATCCAGTCATCCACCCATTCACACACTGGTGATGGCAAGCTATATTGTAGCCACAGCCACCCTGGGGCGCACTGTCAGGAATTTTTGAGGAATAATAACATTATTCCTCAAAAATACAACTTGCCTAATAATTCTGCACTCCCTGTATAAGAACCAGTCTATTTACAATTTGCCATGTTAAAAAAGGATAGAAATATTACTTTTGCTTATAGAAAGTGTC